>NC_082389.1:2297866-2375366 GCF_031168955.1 Gadus macrocephalus
CCACCGTTTTTTACGCTTGAATTCCCATAGGAGTAGTTGACCAATGTGTTTGCATAATGTCTCCACGCCCCTTTATATGCTACTTTATATTGTTGTTTGCAAACCCAGGCTGAATATGGTAATATTATTCAGGCTCAAAATGTGAGCGTACAAGAAAATAACCCAGGCTGAATATGGTAATATTATTCAGGCTCAAAATGTGAGCGTACAAGAAAATAAAACAGCATCCATAGTTAATATTATATGCGTATTATATAACATATATATCGTAATATGTAACAATTGAAGAGGAGGAAAACTCACCAGCTCGAGAGTTGAAGGAATGAGAAATAGGATTAACATTTGTTTCATTACCTTCAAGCACAGTATATTTTCTATGAGGAGGCGGAAATTAAAACTTTAAAAACACACAATAGAACCATACACTCTAGCACATGTGACATTATATCCTACTTCAAACACAGAATATTTAAAGACTATCGTTTCTCTTTCTCTCTGATATCAAATCCGCTTGATCCGCTCACACCCCCAGGCAAATGAAACGGGGTATTTTTAGACATTATTTGCCTGCAGCAAGACTGACCATTAACAACAACATGCCAAACTAAACACTGATCTGAATGTGGGTCCGGGTTCGGTGGGCACCTTCCAAAACAAGGTTCACAAAGATGCCCAGCTGGTACATATTGTTTTTAAAGAAGATGCAATGGTGTGAAGTCCCTGCTGCCAGGATGATGTATGGCACTCTATGCCTCTTAAAATGATGCTGTCCAAAAATAACCCGTGCAGCTTAAGCTGAAAGACCCTCTCCAGGCTACCTTACCCCTGCTCTTCCCCACCAAAGCCCTCTAAATGCGCTCCGTCGACGATTATTATTCATCACTGAGCCACTTTGTGTGTGCAAGGAAAAAAAACACTTAAATAGCTGAGAATGGCGCTCTAAAGTCGCCGTGAAGGGAGAAATGACTTCATTTCACGGTGGTCGTATTGTCCCCCTGCTGCACTCCACACTATTTTTAAACGACTTTAAACAACAAACGGTTAATTTGGTGTTTTTTGCATTTATGCAGATATGATAAACAAATACCCTCTCTGAGTGCTGAAGTATTTTCTGGTTGTTGGTTGTGCGGTGGAAAGAGGCACGCTAAACCCAAATATAAAGATTAACTTTGAACCTAAAGTCTGACATGTCGTGAAACCCCCCCCCCAGCATATGAAGCTTACGTTTGACACGGCCTTGCCACATCACAGGTTTGCTCTGTACTTGTGACAATTTCTGTTCTCTGTACTTGTGACAATTTCTGTTTTGCACTGACTTTCGTCATATGATGGAGATATACATATCTCCAGCAGCTGCCTGATGTGTTAATTATGTGTCATATATATATATATATTGTGTGAAACATATCTGTCAACCCAGTGATTAATTGTATGTTTGACGTTCTCTGGTAAAAAGACCTGTGTAATATACGTGGGCATAATGTCCGCTGCTTCTATTATGGTCAGACTTTTTCTGTCCACGATGCATGTATCTTACCTATAGTGTATTCATATTGGCACCACTGTCTACACTTCATTCAACTTATTCATGTCATACCCCATACATAAGTCTTTATGTATCTTGCTTGTACCTACATGTGCACTATATGTAAAAAAAAATATAGAGAGAGATGTTCTTCTGCTGTGAATACATTAACGTTTTCGTCCCCAACGTTCTGCTGTCAAAACTGTTCATACTGCATCTATAGTACTTATTCATATATTCCACCGAACATATGTTCATTACTCTTCACTTTGCTGCTTTTTGTTGCACTTCTGGCTAGAAGCTATACTGCAATTCTTCGTCTAATAAGTGCCCTGCTGCTATAAATGTGGCCTAGCTGCAAGATATCAGCAGTTCTGCAGTAGCTGGACAGAGGGGGTTATTTGTTCTATCTTTTTGATAGAGGGTAGCCGTGATGGAAGCATGGTATCCCCAGGAATACCTATTAGAAGCCATTTTCCGAATATTGCTAGATTTGTTTTGACCGTGGTGGACGCATGGCGTCCCCCATGTCTCCATTTTGTAAGCTGTTGTGTTGGGTTTTGTTTTGGGGTTTTGTTTCACTAGCTCCCAGGTAGCCGGCTCTTGTTTTCATTTGACCCCCTGTGTGGGATCATAACGCACCTGTTTTATTCCTCATCCTCTTACCATCGCTCCTCCTCCACCTCTTCCTCTTCTTCCTCTTCCTCCTCTCCTTTCTCCTCCTCCAATTCCTCCTTTTCTTCTTCCTTATCCTCTTCCTCCTCATCGGCGTCCTCTCACCATGGCTCCTCCTCTTCCTCCTCCTCCTCCTCCTCTTCCTCCTCCTCTTCCTTCCCTTCTTCTCCTTCCTCTTCCTCCTCGTCCCTCGCCCTCACCCCTGCAGGGCTAGTGACTCCGGCCTGCTGACCCACAAGAAGAGCCTTCCGGTCCGGTCTTTGGTGCTGGGGGACCTGCACAGAGCCGGTTCGGAGGCAGCCTACCAGGTGGGCCCGCTGCGTTGTCATGGCGACAGTGAGTCCACCCGGCCGGAGCCACTTCATCATGAACATTATTGATTGATTGATTGATTGATTGATTTTCATTTATTTCAGACACATCAAAATACAAATCAAACATCGCAAATAACACCAAACAAAATAAAAAGCATGACACTACAATAAACAAAAGCGATGTGCCAATTATTTTACTAAAGAAAAAACCCTAACACACCGAGAAAAAAAAAAAAAAAACGTAATTCATCCACGTTTCTGTTCTTTGTTTTTTTTTTTAATTCCTTTGTTTTTATCAGAGAACTTCTGGAACGCTGCGTTCTTCGACAAGGAAACGTCGTACCTCCATTTCCCGACGTTCCGGGCGGAGCTGAGCGCAGACATCTCCTTCCTGTTTAAGACCACGGCCTCCTCGGGTGTGTTCCTGGAGAACCTGGGCATTAAGGACTTCATCCGCATCGAGCTCAGCTGTGAGTATCAGACCCAAACAGCTCAGTCTGAAATGGAAGCGCTGCTGGGTGTGTGTCCCGGGTAATGGGACCCGGACAGCTATTAGTCTGTGGATCAATCCGTCCGTCTGTCTGACTGTCTGTCTCTCTGTCTGGATGTCTTATTATCCGTCCATCTTTCTGTCCGTCTCTCTGTCTCGATCTGTCGCCGCAATTCGATAGAGATGACGTACATTTGAATACTTTATCGCGATAACGCTATCTTCATATCTTTTTAGACCCATCTGTTTAAACCCACCTTTTTATACCCATTCATATCCATCTGGGATCAAGCTGGCCTGTCTGAAGACTATAGATTGGTAGCTGGGGCTTATTATCCCGTTATCTTACATCTTTATCTGTCCGTATCGGGATTACTGACTCATTTCCTGTGCCCATTCTGAACTGTTTGTTTTGTTGGTACTTTTTTCTCCGGATTAACGCGCCACCCGTGACTCCTGGACCTCCGTCTGAGAATTGGTGGATATATATATATATATATATATATATATATATATATATATATATAGATGGGATGTTGACCGCCAACCTTGACCAAGGGGCTGAGTTGGGCTTTCCCGTGTAGATCAAACAGGTTGTTGTTTTTCTCTTCCTATTCTTTTTTTATCTCCTGGCGTGTTTTATCTTATCTTTAAAAGACTCCATTTGGTCTGGGAACCGCATTACAAGGCTGTGTACAAAGCCAAGCGTGATTATTTCTATATTTATGTGTTTATTTACTTACTACCTGGTGGGTGGAAGAAAGTTTCCTGTCGGCACAGGGGGCGGATGCTCAGCTCTGCGAGTTACGTTTGAAGGCTGCGAGGAAAGCATTGGCGGTTATGTCCATATTGATGTCCATTAATGTCCATTGTCCTTCGCATTAACTGATTCTGCGTTAAGTCTATGAAAAGTCGTGAATAATGTAAAACACTTATCACAAAGGACCAGAGACAGAGGTCGTTCTTAAATCTGCTCCGTCAACTGAGTTAAGGCTCTGAAACACTTGGAATTTGCATTTCTCTACCTCAGATTGTACTACTTATACCACTTTCCCTGGATGAAGGACAAAATATGATCAGTAAATGAACAAACACACGATCAATAGTTTTTCCGACCAGTGATTCAGTGACTCATCGTTGCAGCTCTGTTGGGGCGTGTAATAGACTAAAAACGTCTGACTGACGTCCAGAGTTGAGAAAGCCGTGTTCTTGTGTGATCTTCAGAGTTCTCTGGAGAGATAGTGGCTCTGCTGATCCGGTTCGTGTGATGGAGGAGCTGGTCAGTGACCTTATCACCGGCCACCAGGCCGTGTTTGTTCTGTTTCTTGCTGGCGAGGGTTTTATGAAACATAGAAGTCAGGAGTGGTCCACGTGTTATTCATCAAAGTTGGTCGTCACCCGGACCACGATGACTTTGAAGTTTGACCGATAATAGCCCGAGGATTTGTTGTCCACGGCTTATGACAGTGTTTTGTGAACAGATATTAAGAAAGAATGCATGAAAGAAAGACATTTAATAACATTCTTGAAAACAAATGAAGACAATTTCAACCCCAAGACATTTATTTAATGTCGCCGGAATAATTTATTCGGACAGTGCAAAAACTATTTTGGTGATTATTATAATAAATCCTATTCGATCGTTAAAAATAAATGGGCTTCTATAATGTATGTATTAACAAACAAGGCTGGTGGCAGAAGCTTAACTGTCTATTTTTTGCTCTAAGACTCCGGGTGTATGTTTGTGTGTGTGTGTGTGTGTGTGTGTGTGTTGTGTGTGTGTGTGTGTGTGTGTGTGTGTGTGTGTGTGTGTGTGTGTGTGTGTGTGTGTGTGTGTGTGTGTGTGTGTGTGTGTGTGTGTGTGTGTGTTTTGAAGGGGGGGGGGTCCTACTAATCCACTCAAGGCGCGACGCGCACTTCAGTTATTTTTACTCGTGCGTAGTCCCCCCCCCCCCCTCCCCCCTCTGTATGATGATCTCTTTTCCCCCTCCTATGAACGCTGTTGTTTAGAGGCTCCCTAGTGTCCCGTCATAGGATGAGCTGGGAATGTAAGAACGCAGACACACACCTAGCCTCACACGCCTCCTATCTATATAGGAGGCGTGAACTATCTTATAGAAGGGGTGGGGCTGCTGAACGGTTGGGAGAATGTTGTTATAAAAAGTTTGCAGGAGTTATATTGCTTCTTTTATATCTCCGGGAACTTTCTTTTTCCAAACGAACTTAGTGTTGCATTCTGGGATGTTGCCAGGAGTTAGAAGATGATTGTGGAGGGTTATTGTTCCAACTGGATGTGGGAGACTCATGGGCTGTGAAGTTTGGATTCGGACAGATTTCCCTGTTTGGCGGAATGTTCTACGGTTCAACCTTCCAGTGCTATTCCCGGGACTCAAGAGAAGCATCTTCAAAGGGCTCTGAGCAGCCTTAAAAGCGTTACTTCAAATGATACCAAGTTCAGCCCGCAATCAATTTCTTTCTTCTCGACTTTAGAACAACAAAATCGTTTTGGTTAATAATCTATAATTTATAATTAAATCAGGCCGATTCTGCTTGGTCTGTTCACATGGGAATAGACACTGTTTCTGATCAGACGATTTGACATTTACTGAATAATAAAGGACCTCTTCCTTCCATGGTTTTTTGGGCTCTAACCTTTAGATAACGGCCAACTTCAAGTAAGTTCTGTACTTTTTAATTAATTATTTATGTTTCACAGTTCAGCTGAATGTTGTTGTCGGTTAAGATAATATTATTTTCCGTAATATTTTTTCCCCCTCCTCTCCCTCTCTCTCTCTCTCTCTCTCTCATCCCTCCCTCCCTCCCTCCCTCTCCCTCCCTCTCTCTCTCTCTCCCCCTCCCTCTCTCTCTCCCCCTCCCTCTCTCTCTCCCCCTCCCTCTCTCTCTCTCTCTCTCTCTCCCTCTCTCTCTCTCTCTCCCCCTCTCTCTCTCTCTCTCTTTCTCTCTCTCTCTCTCTCTCTCTTTCTCTCTCTCTCTCTCTCTCTCTCTCTCCCCCTCCCTCTCTCTCTCTCTCCCCCTCCCTCTCTCTCTCCCCCTCCCCTCTCTCTCTCCCCCTCCCTCTCTCTCTCTCTCCCCCTCTCCCTCTCTCTCTCTCTCTCTCTCTCTCTCTCTCTCTCTCTCTCTCTCTCTCTCTCTCTCTCTCTCTCCTCCCTCTCTCTCTCTCTCTCTCTAACTCTCTCTCTCTCTCTCTCTCTCTCTCTCTCTCTCTCTCCCTCTCTCCCTCTCTCCCTCTCTCCCTCTCCTCCCTCTCCCCTCCCTCCCTCCCTCCCCCAGCCTCCACTGAGGTGCTGTTCTCCTTCGACGTGGGCAACGGGCCCCTGGAGGTGCGGGTGAAGGCCCCCCGGCCGCTGGACGACGACCGGTGGCACCACGTGCGGGCCGAGCGCAACGTGAAGGAGGCGTCGCTCAGCGTGGACGCGCTGCCCGTTGCTACGCGAGAGGCCCCCGACGACGGGCACGTCCGCCTGCAGCTCAACAGCCTGCTCTTCATAGGTGAGCCGGGGGGGGGGGGGGGGGGGAGTAACTGGAGCTTTGAGGAATATGGATTCTTAACCGCGCTCCATCTGTCTTCCTTTCACCATATCCCCCTCTCCGTCTCTCGCTGACTGCATCCATCTTTCTATCCGTCTTCTTTTCACCATATCCCCCTCTCCGTATCTCGCTGACTGCATCCATCTTTCTATCCGTCTTTCTCTCTCTAGTTTCTATCCGTCTTTCTCTCTCTATATCCACTTTCTATCCGTCTTTCTCTCTATAAAACCATTTCTCTTTCTTTCTTTCTCTTTGTCCACCTCTCTGTCTCTCGCTGAATGCATCCATCTTTCTATCTGTCTTTCTCTCTCTATATCAACGCCTCGATCTGGATTTCTCTCTCTAAATCCACTTTCTACCTGTCGTTCTTTCTCTATATACACTTTCTATCTTTCTTTCTCTCTCTATATCCACTTTCTATCTGTATTGCTCTCTACCCACCTCTCTATCTGTCTTTCTCTCTCTATATTCACTTTCTATCTGTCTTTCCCTCTCTATATCAACATTCTATCTTTCTTTCTCTCTCTATATCCACCTCTCTCTCTCTCATTCTCTGACTATATCCACCTCTCTTTCCATCTCTCACTATATCCCCTCTCTATCGCATCAAAGCTGTCTCTCTGTTCCACTGGCTGCTTTCAAACTGTTGGTAAAAGGAGCTGAGTTCTGGTTTCCTACATAGTGAACTATAAACACACCAACAGACACGCATATGTACCCTCACTCACACATACACACACGCACACGCACACGCACACACACACCCACACACACACAGGCAAGCATGCACGCATATGCAAGCTTCTCAACAGACTGCACAAAAACAAATCATTACTGCCATCCAGTTTCTCTCTCGCTCATTACCTTCCTCTCGCCTCTATGTAAACTGTCACTCTGAACACAGCGACCAAAGTAAAGACAAGATAATCTCTCAGTTATGTTATTATTATGCACCTGCTTCAACAGTAGCTTTTTACCCGAGGTCTGGTTCGCACGTCTTTCAAGCCTGGCACACTTGTACGCCTGTTTTAATGTTTTGCAGTGCTTGTGCCTTGAGCCACATGCACTGATCTCTGAGTAGGTGCCTTCATTCCGTTTTAATGCTCAGCGAGAAAGTTGGAAATCGGTGTGTGCAGAGATTTCCCCGAAATGCTCAAACTGTGTGTGGCACCACAACAGTGTAGGGCATCTGTTCATACACACTCATTGTCCTGAGATTGTACTGGCCTGAATGAACTAAGAGTTCACACCCTGTTATTCTCCAATCATGGTTGTAGGAACACCCACCCACCCATTTGTTTCATTCCTTTATCATAAAAAGGGAAAGTACAAAAGGAGTGGATTGGTCTAAAAAGTAGATTTGTCTAAAATGATGCACCCATAAATAGATTGTGTCCATGCATAGTCTGGATAATGGGATTTAAGTGACTTGTTGGAAAAGGCTGGACCCTTTTCTGACTGGTTAACTGACACTCGGGATATGATTCACTCTATTCATTCAACTCTTGGGACATCAGTATAGAACCCTGGCCGTTATGACCTGCTGTCCCATTTTGGAGTTGTGTTCTGAACCGATAACTCCAGCTCCAAAAACAACGGTCTAAGGCCGTGTTCACATCTAGCGTTTTTTGCAATACGGAAAAGTTGAGCTGACCGTTTAAAGAAAAAGCGTTTTTTGTCCTATAAGCGCAGAGAGCTTTTTTTTCTATCGCCTAGCGACGAACCCATTCTAGACCCGACGTTACTCGCCTGCTACGTATCCAGGCTAGAGCCCATTAGACATGTCGTAGATCTCGACATGTTCTGTAATTAAAACTATTAATCGCTCCACCGGCACTTTCCCCGAGTGATTTGTCCGCCATTGTTTCTTGTTTTGACAGTTGAGAGTTTCCCTCGTGACGAAGTGTCAATGTTCCGCTTGTGATTGGTCAGTTGCCAAAGAGACGTCTGACGTCGGCCGCTTTCTTCCTGAAAGTTGAACTTTTTTCAACGCTCCGTATGGCAGAAAAGAACGCTGGGAGAGGGCTTTATCCAGAAACGCTCTGCTCCACAGGGATATAATGTAAAACAAGCGCTGGCAGGTTTAAAAAAACGCTAAAGGTGAACACGGCCTAATGGAACATTCCGGGATAAGCATTTCTAGAACCAGTTGGCCAGTCTTTACATCTGGCTTGAGCCATGAAATAAATATCTTTCAGTCGATTCTGAAGCTGACATGGAGTCTCTCCTGGACTGATGCCTGGCTCCCAGAACCTTTGGACGTACACATCTTCATTGATCTCATGCTTCATGCGAATCGTTTGTTTCCCCAGGTCATAGTTCACCAACTCATTCATGTATTACCCATGCAATACCCAATCTGTCTTCAGACACCTGTGGACTGTGGCAACAGGCTCAAATGTCACGTGAGGTGGTGTGGATGGTGGTGTTGTCGCTGACCCAGAGGTGGTGGGGTTGGTGGGTGTGGCAAGGCCTTCCACAGCCTGGCCAGCAGCCGTCGCCCTCTCCCCGTCAGCCTGTTGCTCGTTCCCCTCAAAACATTCTCATAGTTGCCATTTTAGTTTGTCGTGCAATAATAACAACAACAACCCGAAAACAAACAGCCTCCTAGTGAGTCTGCACACAACCGTCTCTCTTGAATCTACAAGGAGGATGAGCTGCTTAAATACCCCACTGGACGCCTCCCTTGATCATAATGATCCAATCTTGAATGAGAGCCCGAGGAAGCTAAGTAGACTGGAAATTATTATTCATCGCGCATAATCATTCAAAAGGCAAACTAGATGAATAAAGATAAAGGATAAATACATGTTAGATATTGGTCAGCTATTCTGTTTTAAAACAAACAAGGGAAGAACTAAATAGTAAATCCATGAATCTATGAAAACAATAAACGATATGCAAATACCAGTTGTTCTCCATTACCATGAGGAGAAACAAGTTGTTTTTTTTTGGTTGTTTATAATAGGCCTGTTCTCGCAGGTTTGAATGATGTCTGTTCTAAGTAATTAGTAAAGTAAATAAAAATAATATTGTGCGCTCATTTTATTAATGGGGAGAAGGTCAGGTGGCGAGGTATGGAGAACCTTTTCAGAGTAAATATTATGGATGTCGTGTTTTATCAGTAAACAGCCCGTCCGCGGGGAAACCCCACCAACATACACTGATTACATTGGCCGGAGGCAGGAGAGTTGCGGTGAATATTAATGTGTTTACCCGACAAAGGCGCGTAGATGACTTCCTGGCTTAGCATTGTATGGTAAACAGCCTGTGTAGCAGTTAGTGTTTACCGTGGGGTTGCTAGTACATCAAACAATGCTAAAAGGGTCTGGGCTTTGAGAAAGGGGCCAAGCTAATGGTATCCTGCGTGAAGGTGTGTGAGCGGTGTCTCTACTGATCATCAGAGAATCCGAGATCCAAGAGTGTCTAGAATAGCTGAGATCTGATAAGGAGAGTTCAGCTTGTGTACTTTGTGTGCAGGAGAGACCCGTGCAGCTAGTGGGGTGATACTAGTGAGAGAACTGCTCGACAGGTAGTGGGGTTGTATTAGTGAGGGAAACGCTTGGCAAATAGACTGTAGCGCTCCGTACAGTAATGTTTTTGTCAAATGGCTCTCGCCTCAGGCAAAAACCTGGTAACTCCACTTTTCTTTTTCTTGTTGTACCATCGTTTCTCCAGCGTGCCCCACCGTAGCAAAGAGCGAAGGCAATAATAGAACGCGGTTTGGCCACGGGTGGGATTGTGGTGTGAAAATGAAAATTGACGAGAACTAATTACTGCTAATTACTATTAGAATTAGAATTTGTTCACACCAAGTATTCCATCGTTTCAATTGAGAGACAGACCAATTTGAGATGCTCTAAATTTAGTAAATGAGTGTGGCGAGTCATTTTAATGTATGAGAACCATCGTGTTTCGTTGAGGCGAGCACGACTTGAGTCATGAGCAGCGAAGACGTTTGTATGAACTCAGTGCTGATGCGTAGAGGGAGTTGACAGGCCCCCCCATTGTGTCGGGTTAATATTAAAACATGAGACTGACTTAAAGGATGATTGCTTTATAATACATGCCGCCGTTTGCATCAAGGCTCTTAATGACACATTTATCAATTCTTTATGTGTCCATCGGAAAAAAGCTTTCGCATACGTTCAGAAGCCCCTTTTCACACAGGCTCGTTAGCCGTGATATAACGAGACATCAGGAGTCCTTTAATCATGCAACATGCTAAATAACCCATGGAACAGCGTGTGCCATGCGTGCATTGTGCTCTTACCCCGACTGACAAGACCAAATGCTGGCGCCGTGTCTCTCTGTGGCCATCAGTGCAGAGAGAACTAAAAAAGGGCAGCCTTGCATTTTAACTAGGGCTGTCAAGCGATTAAAATATTTAATCACGATTAATCGCGATTAATCATATATTTTTTTTATATGCTAAATATCCCTTGAATTCTTTGTCCCATTAATTTTTCTCATTTTAATGCTCTTATCAACATGGAGATGTGCATCGGCTTGCCTTGTGCCAATGTTTTTTTATTGATAACAACATTGGCATATACTGATCACAACAGGACGGTACAAAAAAAAAGCCTATATTGCAATTAAACGATGACATACAAAGATATGCCTTGAACATAGCAGTCAGTCTACTGCTTCTTTGTTTTGAGCCCAAAAAATATATATATTTAACGCCGTTAAAATTGGTTCGCGTTAACGCCGTTAATGACGCGTTTAACTGACAGCTCTAATTTTAACGGAACCCTATACCTTCAGTGATCCAAGACCTCCCTTGTTATTGTTGACTCTACATTTACCGAGCACATCGTCTGTGTACGTATCCACTGTCACGTGCCAGGTACGTCCTTTGATGCTCACTGTGTGCACAGCGTCCTTCACGTTTCGTTTAGTTCACCTGGTAGGTTTGAGCCCTATAGGGTCTGGGGGGTTGACGTCACACCACGCTACAACGCTACGGTGACCGAGCCACGTTTAGAGGTCAATACCTCTGCTGGGCCAATAGTACGTTCCCTGCAGTCGAGGAGACGGGAGTTTCCTCCTTTCTCCCACTGCATTCCTAAAACCCTAGTGTTTTTTTTTATAGATCAAAATACTACTCTCTGTTCAAAGTACTTCATTTTTACGGTCAATTCCACCCTGACGCTCCTGAAACAGCAGCCACCTCTATCGACGGATTACACCAGTCCGGTTTGGTGCTGCCGCCTCACCAAATGGTGCCAGGCGTGGCGTAACTTCACATTCCCTGTATAAAAACACATGCAGTATCTCCACTTCAAAGCGTCCTAGCATCAGGCCCCGACCTGCCACTGAGCGGTTAATGATTAAATAACTCGGGTGACGCTGCGAGCACAGAGACGGCACATATGGAATCAAGCTGCGATTCCTCTGCGTTGTGAAAAGGTGGGAATGCATAATTGATTGTTGTGCTATTTTTTCTCCACTTTCTGTGCAGCAAGATATACTACCCACCGTACAACGATATACCGACGTGTGGCGCAGGGGGGAAAAGAACGCTCTGCGCCAGTTAAAAACTAGCAAAGACACACGCGCCAGTGATTAAGTCAATTGCGCCGGATGCAAGACAGGGCCCAGAGTGTTTTTGTCACTTACTGGGATCCACATTGTAGGTCTGACCTACATGATTGCAGTGATGATTTGTCTCTTTTATTTTTTTATTACTTTTGCAAATGTCGGCAAACATCAGGTTTTCTCGTGTCTGGCTTAACTGTATTCACATCTCGACTCTTCCTCAGATCCGTCACTGCAGCCAGCCTCATGAACCATGCGAGTTTAAATTACGGGAATTTTCATGTGTTGCGTAGGACATTTTTTATAGTGTCCAATTGAAATATGCTACGCAATTTCATATCGAATCCCATCTCTGATAGAGGCTCCCCTGTCCTTGCCTGCTTGTTAATAGCTGGTTCGGGTTTTCATATATATGGATATAAGCTTGCACCGAAACATAGAGGGTCTGAGAGGCTGCCTTCACTGAAAAATACAGAGGCAGTCGCACAGAGATTGATAACGTTGACAGCAACCTTCTGTCTCCCAACGCTGAGGACTGCGAATGATATATGCCTGACAATCTGTAGCCCTTAATGATTGTGTGGGTGTGTGTGTGTGTGTGTGTGTGTGTGTGTGTGGTCTCAGGCTTAAATCATGGTTGCTTCTGTATCACAACCTTGCTAACCAGTTGCTCTCAGGTGTGTTTGTTTGGGTGTGTGTGTCTGTGTGCTGTGAGCGCATATCATGCAGTCTGTCAGGCTCCTGACACCTGAAGTGGGTTTCACCGTTTGTGCTGCTGTGCTAAAGGAACTTAGTTGCATTTGAATGCCCAATGAAATCTGCCACACTAATTAGGCGAGCCAACTGGAAACGTATGAAGGTGTTCAGTATGCGTTTCCTCACATCCGAGGTATCCTGAAAACTGGATGAAAACACTATCTCAGACAAGCAGTGAGAGTCAAAGCCACTGAATGTGTTCTTTGTTGTTTATGCTTAGCTGCTATTTTCCTGTCAAATTGTACGGGGAAAAAAAAGCACACAAAGAACAACACAAGCCAGACCGCTGACAAGACAATGCACGAATTGGCTGTCGAAGACAGCAGAACGTTAGAGAATGAGTGGAGAGAGTGGGTCTGGAGGTGGAGGGCGAGATGCAGACACCCGCGTCGTCTCTCGCTCCCTCGCCACATGACGTCGGGGCGGGTTAACAAATGTCCTCTGATGCAGAGGTCCTGGGGAGGTCATGCGGGAGGGCGGGGTCCCCCGACAGTAGGCCAGAAAGGCATCGCGTCGTGAACAACATCGCCCTTTTTATGAGGACTGATGCGGGAGTCGACCCTCGTCGTCGGAACGCTGAAGCGTGAGGTTTTATGGGTTCGATGGCTCCATTGTCTGGTGTACACGCGATCGATCTGCACCGTCTGCGCCTTAATCGCCCGCCTCCGTGCTCAGCGCGATCGCTCTGGCTAAGAGCATCTCGCACTCACGGGCTCAGACCTCCTGCTAATAATGGGACTGACGCACGCAGACGTCTGGAGGAAAGGGGAAGGGTGTCTGTGCACCTAGACGAAACAACACCGGAATCGCTCATGCATCGTTCCCCGACGTTAATCTACAACACCTGGCTCTGCTTCTCGCCTTCCTCCCTCCACTCCCCAGGGGGCACGGCGTCCAGGCAGAAGGGCTTCCGGGGCTGCATCCGGGCGCTGCGGCTGAACGAGGAGACCCAGGACCTGGAGGCGAGGGCCGCCATCACCCCGGGGGTCCGGGCCGGCTGCCCCGGCCACTGCAGCAGCTACGGCGCGCTGTGCCGCAACCGGGGCCGCTGTGTGGAGAGGAGCCAGGGTTTCACCTGCGACTGCGGCCCGTCGGCCTACACCGGGGCCTTCTGTCGTCGAGGTAACGCTGCTCTACGTTATATACATTGTACACTTAAGCAATATCACACTCGAGGTCGCTCGATTCGGCCGGCCGAATCGCGGCAGCGCTGGTATAGAGCGACAACATCGCGACCTCGAGTGTGATATTGCTTTTATACAACAGTTATACTGGTCAAATGTACTGTTAACAATAATAATTGACAATAGATTGGGATTTGTCTCTTTATTTAATCACATCAACGAAATGAAATTGCTACCGCCAACAAAAATAGATCCCCACTGAGCGGACTGTTGCCAAGCCACATATAAACAAAACAACACCCAACGGTTGACGTCAGTTGAGGTAAGTTGGTTACAGCTGGAATGCGCGGTGATCTTGACAGTTGGTTTGCAGTTTGGTGAACAGTCCGAGTGGTGTTGGACGCTCATATCAGCGCTCCCGCAGAGCATGGAATGTCTCTTGTCCAATCAAATTACTCGCTCAGAACCACTGTTGTATACTGTGGACTGTACACCTACTGTCATAGAGGTAACAGTATATGCTTTACATTATATACTGTCTACTATACATAGAGGTTAACCTATATATTATACATGATACTATACATTATACAGTATACAATACACTTTATACTATACATTATACTACACACGGGTGCACATAACTGGTACGCAAGTAGGCATGCACCGCCATAACGGGGGATGCTCAACGTCACTTGTGTCACTACAACACTTTTGCGTAACTTACGGGAGATCGGAAAAAAACGAAAAAACAAAATACATTGAGCAGCTACTTGTGCGTTCGCCACCTGCAAAGAAAAGGCAAATGGAGCCGGAGCAGAAGAAAATAGTTTTTTTCGAAAAGTGGCACCAAGACGTGCCGTGGCTCGAAATGAACGATAAGCGCAATGAAATGTGCGCTCATGTGCGCTGTGTGCGCAGTGCACCGCGCACACACTGGAGAACTGCGCAAAATCAGCTGATCGCAACGTTCCTTTTGTCAGATAATCAAACGCTCCGTGGTCGAGCTGCTGCAGTTCGATAAAAAAAAAGGTGACGCAAAAAAAACCTCTGTGAAACTGAGTACGTTTCATAAGATCCGATGTTACGTGTGGGGCTATGTCTGGGGGTGCGTACCAAACACCATCTCCTGGTACTCAACTGAGTAACTATATAAAGAAGTTATGTGCACCCCTGACTATACATGATATACTGTGGGCTATACATCATACATTATATACAAGACATTATCAGCGCTCAGACCTGGACTTTGTTACATGCTGTTTTCCCAGGTGCTTCCACCCACTCACACAACGCAGTGAGTGGCCGCTTTATTTAAATGTTTAAAGCGGCCAAAATATATATTAAATCTCTCCCTACTTGTAATAAGAGGCTAGTATTTGGTAACCAGTTGCAATGGTATTATCCCTTCCCTTCCTGGCGATTTGTCATCCAGAGTAGTGTGTGTGTGTGTGTATTTGTTCTTGGCATGCTTTCAATGGCCCTATCATAATTTCATAATTTCACTGAAACGGCACAAAGCAAAAAAAAAAATATTTTGGTTTTGGGATACTTGATTTCATTGACTTCATTTGAAGTACCCCCATCTGTCAAAGCTGTTTGTCATTTAAGGGACTTGAGTGGGGTTTGTTTCCCATGAGACCATTATGTTAAACACAGAACAACCAACCGTTATACACTACAACTCTACACTGGACAGCAAGGCCTTCGGTCGTAGAGGTAACACAGTCCTATAGAGACTATTTATTTATAATTAAATATATACTTTTGAACATTGTGGCATCCCTCCACGTAAACCTCGGCCTGGACAGGCCAGAGGTACCGTGAAGGACGGGGTATACCACCCCCACCCACCAGCCGGCGACGGAGAGCAGCCCTTTCGGCTCCCCAATCAGGGTGATTGGGGGACACCTGGCCGAAAGCAGAGGAGCCATCTTAAGAGGAGGTCCAGCACAGCACAGCACGGCACGGGTGCAGGAAGGAAGTACTCGTGGCAGCGAGAGAGCCTAGAGGCCCACGGAGGCCCTAGAGACCGCGTCTCCTTCATGGTTTGATTGTTTAAGTTGATTGTTAAATAAATGCCTGCAATGGCTAAAACCCCAATGCCAAGCGAGTTTTGTCCGTGGAACCCGGCCCAACCGAGCACCGGGTTACCACAACATACCCAATATACTGTGGTCTATATGATATAGAGTCTATTGTGTATAGTCCATAGTGTACAGTATATATATTTGCCTTCACCTCAAGAGTGTGTGTGGGGGGGGGGGGGGGGGCGAGGTGAACCATAATCACGGCTTATTTACATCTCCAGGCAGACGCCGTCATCCATCAACCGCAGGTCTTGGCAAAGACAGGCCAGAGCCCTTAAAGTGCAGTTTAACGACGACGTCGGCCCAGCACTCGGACAGCCCGCAGGCGATGTATCAAGTGACACTTCATCACTCCTCTTCTCCACCTCCGTTGGATGGGAGCGCTGATTCACTGCCAGCGCCGTCCCCTCTGCCGACAGCCTCCCCGTGTGGGCTGCACACTTAAACCCACATCAGCGGAGCCCAGCACACGACACGGCTCTCCCACCACCCAGCATAAATAACTTCTAAGCTGCCACGGGGAAGATCAAGAGAGTCGGAGAGCAGAAGGGAAGAAGCAGAGGAAGAGGGATTCGTTTGTTATTAAAAGTTTATCTGATGTCTCAAAAAAAAGTGAATCACAACTCATAGCCGCGTCGCTTCTTTACGGGGTGACGGGAAGAAGGCGTTGGTGCGTGGGCTGTGGGTACGGTGGGTTCAGCCGGCACCTGGTGGCGCCCTGCCAGAGCGTCAGAGGAACAGCGCTGTGGTTGACATCGCTCTGGGAGAGAGTGTTTATAATTAGGAGGCATGTGGCGTGGTTCCTCTCGGCTGTCAGCCAATGGGAGGACTGTGTCGGCTCGCTAATTAGGCGGCGAGTGCGTATCACAGCTGCTGCTGACTCCTGACTTGTGCTAGGGGTCACCTGACACTCTCCATCCGAGCTGCACCCACGGTCATGGAAAAATAGACCATGTAATGGGGGCCAAGGTGGTACTTCATCATCCAACATTCGGGAAATCCCGAATGATCTATTTGCAATGTGAGCCAACATCTGAATCTACAGATTGTTTCGTCTTTCTTTTCGCCATTTTGAAGTTGAGACTTCCAAAGATAATAAAGCCTGAGCTCGAACTCCTCCGACTCATTTCAACCTCTTCTCTTCATATCCAGAGGTGTCCGCCGTCTTCAAGTCGACGACGTCAGCCCGCTACTCCTTCAGGGAGCCGTATGAGCAGAGCCGGAACGCCAGCGCCCTGTCCTCGTCCATCTACAGCGAGGTCACACTGCGGGGAGAAAACATCTCCCTGAGCTTCAGGACCAGGCAGAGCCCCGCCCTTCTCCTCTACGTCTCCTCCTACTACAAGGAGCATCTGGCGCTGCTCATCAACAAGCATGGTGAGGGGGGGCTTTTACTTTGAAAGAGGGGCTTTTACTTTGACGAGGGGGGCTAAAAGCACAATTCTAGAGGCTCAGAGGCTATCTTCTATCTTACGTTTTAATGTCACAGCAGTATGTCGTCTGATGGCTGGAACAATTGAAAGTTGTACACTTTCAGTTGTGCAATATCCTTTTGTTGTTGGACAGTCCGTTGTTAGCAACTTTGAATTCAATCAGAAGCTATGGTTTGCCTGATTTGTTGTGGATGTAATGTGCAGATTGTAGTGAGGAGAAAGGCCGAATGCTAGACTAGTGTAAATCCAGCAACCAAACTCCTATCTCTGTCTGTACTTCAGGATTACAAACCTACTTTTTCGGCATCGTCTCAGCGGGGTTCAAATTAATATTGTGTCATCCTAGTGTTGTTGCAGAACAAACAACAGGCTAAAATATTCATAATTATTGTCCATTTTAAGAGGATTATTACATTCATAGTGTTTGAAGGAATAATTATTATGGGATTCCTGATAATTTCACTTTGAAGAAGCAAAGATGCAAGTTTGGTTAAAGCAAGGTTATATAAATAATTGTTTTTTTTCTGAACCAAACCTCTGCTCTGTAATTCTCCAAGAATTATACAACTTTAATTAGGTTTAGTCTCCTATTGTTGATGGTGAATTAGCGGTAATCCTCTTAATTCTGAAACCTTTGTTATTACAGCAGCAGCTACTTTGTAACGGGCTATGATTATAATGCAAGTCAAGGACATGTTCAGCCAGGAGAATGTACTTTCGGAACAAAAATACATTTGAATGAGTGGTGCTTGAGATCGAATGGTTCTCAAGCTGATGGGGTTAACATGTTAGCACAAGTAGACTCACAGTATGTTCAAATAGTACTAGTAAAGAGACAGTATATACAGCACAGTACCGGTGGAGGGCCAGTATGTACAGTATAGTATTAGTAAAGTAGCAGTATGGACAGCATAGTATTAGTAAAGTAGCAGTATGGACAGCATAGTATTAGTAAAGTAGCAGTGTGTGCATAGCAGAGTATTAGTAAAGTAGTAGTATCTACAGCTGAGTATTAGAACAGTAGCAGTGTGTGTAGCCCAGTATAAGTAAAGTAGCGGTATGTAAAGCATAGTATTAGTAAAATAGCAGTGTGGACAGAATAGCATTAGTAAAGAAGCGGTATGTAAAGAATAGTATTAGTACAGAGGCAGAATTACAGCCGAGTATTAGAAAAGTAGCAATATGTAAAGCACAGTATTAGTTAAGTAGCAGTATGTAAAGCAGGAGGGGTGTGTACAGCACAGTATTAGTAAAGCAGCAGTATAACAGCAGAGTATTAGTAAAGTAGGGGTGTGTACAGCAGAGTATTGGTAAAGCAGCAGTGTGCAGTGCAGGGCCAGTGTGTGACGGTGTGTGTTGTGGTGTGTGCAGATAAGCTGGAGGTGCGGTACAAGCTGGACGGGGCCCGAGACGCCGAGGTGCTGAGGAGCAGAGTGAGGAACCTGGCCGACGGACAGCTGCACACCCTCGTCGTGCACAGACACGCGGACGCTGTGGCAGTGCAGGTAACACACACACACACACACACACACACACACACACACACACACACACACACACACACACACACACACACACACCAAATCAGTCCTACATACTTAATTCACACAAGCTTATATTATGTTAAACTTGCCTTTCCTATATCACTATTATTAATATCAATAGTGAGACAGGGACTGGGACACATTCTTACAGAGATAGAAATGTAGGTGCTGCTCCATTCTACCGTTGGTAAACACACGTGCACACTCACACAAACACGCACACCCCATCACGTGCACACTCACACAAACACGCGCACCCTATCAGGGGCCGCATACGCGTGCTGTCGCACTGTGTGTCAGTGGTTTGACGGCGTTGGTGAGGTGGGAGGCGGGGGGTGAAATGCTAACCGCTATTCTCCCCGCTGTCACACCCGTGGCACCTCCACAATACAGCGCTCAGGACGAAGCTAATCACAGCTGAGCACAGCCAGTCACGCACGCACGCACGCACGCACGCACGCACGCACACACACACACACACACACAGAGACACAGAGACACACAAACAAACACACACCCACGACTCAGTACACGACTCAGCTTTGTTCATTATGCTGGTTTCGTGTCCATATTTTCATCGCCCATTTGTTTCGTTGACAGGTTATTCATCGCCTTCATTTGATAAATTGTACAGAAAAAAATGAAAAAAAGGGATGTCTGAGCAACCTGTTTGTGAGGCCGATGTGATTGCCTCGCGTGCTGTCCTATTGATTCAGGGGAGGGGCAGGAGGGACTCTGGGACTGCCAGCCTATTGGCCACTGGGCAGCAGGGTTAGTCGTCATCGCCGTGGTTTCCATCAATGTCACGGGGCGGGATGAAGTGTGACACGCGGCGCTGATTGGAACCCATCTCAACGCTAAACACGTGTTTGTGTTCCGATGGGTTATGACTGTGACCTCTAAACTGAAAACTAGTAACTTTGAAACTTTGAAAGCTCTGACAGACAATTAGGTTGGTTTGATTAGTTGGGGATCAAAATGAGGGGGTTTGAGGGGGCGGCCAAGTGCTGCTCTCACTGGAGACAGGAGTCAGGTGCATCCTTATGCTCACTGCTCCGTTAGTTGGCCTGCATGTCTGCATCTGCAAACCTTTTCAGGTAACCACCAGTTTACACCTCTTTCCACCGCTGGGTTTAGCAAAGGACAGAGGGATAGAGGGCTACACACATTATGATATATTATATATATATATATATATATATATATATATAGTATACACAGGAGTATATGTATAAATTATTCTCTGTCTTTGTTATTGTGTTACTTGTCAGGTTCTTCTCCTGGTGTTTTAAAAGGAGATTTCCTCCTTTTGTGACGAACAATGAATGGCCTTGTGTCTGAATGGCGCTATATAAATAAACCTGCCATGCCTCGCAGCCTTGCTGCCGGGACTGCTATCCGCAGCTCACAGGAAGTAAGAGAACGGAAATTGTGTTCCGATAGCCCAGCCGAGCCATAATAATCAGGACCCGTTCTCAGCCTACTTGCCCCCCGAGAATCCCCCAGGTTAGGCTCCTCCCACCGTACTCGCCGCACTGACCGGGTCTAAAAGGCTCCGTTGAGTCTCGATTCAGAAAGCCTTCAACACATCGACGTCTTTATCCCCCCCATCTCTCTCCAGAGGGGGATATCATATCTCCCGTTAACAAAAAGTCCCATTCCATAATCGACATGGCGACCCCCAAAGGCTTGTAGGTCATCACTGCAGCGCTCAACAATCAGAGACCTCCCTTATCTCGCGGTGACGCCCCGAGCTCCCTCAGGGTCATTCTCATTCACCTCGCACTCTGGTCGGTCCACTCGGCTCGCACACTGGAGGACAAAGACAGACACAAGGGACAAGGGAAAGTAAAGGCAATCGCTTTTGGTGTTTCCTCTGAGTGATCCTTGAGCTCATCAGTGTTTGGTTGAGTTACCAACACCACCACCACCGTCACCACCACCGTCACCACTACCATCACCACCACCATCACCACCACCATCACCACCACCATCACCACCACCATCACCACCACCATCACCACCACCATCACCACTACCATCACCACTACCATCACCACCACCATCACCACCACCATCACCACCACCATCACCACCACCACCACCATCACCATCACCACCACCGTCACCACCACCGTCACCACCACCATCACCACCACCACCGTCACCACTACCATCACCGCCCCCACCAACACCACCACCACCACCACCACCACCAGACCCCACCCCCACCACCCCCATCACCATCACCACCACCACCACCACCACCACCACCACCACCACCACCACCACCACCACCACCACCATCACCACCACCGTCACCACCACCGTCACCACCACCATCACCACCACCATCACCACCACCATCACCACCACCATCACCACCACCATCACCACTACCATCACCACCACCATCACCACCACCATCACCACCACCACCACCGTCACCACCACCGTCACCACCACCATCACCACTACCATCACCACTACCGTCACCACCACCATCACCACCACCATCACCACCACCATCACCACTACCATCACCGCCCCCACCAACACCACCACCACCACCACCACCACCACCACCAGACCCCACCCCCACCACCCCCATCACCATCACCACCACCCCCACCACCCCTATCACCACCACCACCACCACCACCACCACCACCACCACCACCAGACCCCACCACCACCACCACCACCGCCACCACCAGACCCCACCAACACCACCACCACCGCCCCCACCACCACCACCACCACCACCACCACCAGACCCCACCACCACCACCACCACCAGACCCCACCACCACCACCACCACCAGACCCCACCACCACCACCACCACCACCACCACCACCACCACCACCACCACCAGACCCCACCACCACCACCACCAGACCCCACCACCACCACCACCACCAGACCCCACCACCCCCATCACCAGACCCCACCACCCCCACCACCCCCATCACCAGACTCCACCCCCCCTCACTCATTCAACAATAATTTCTAGATTCACATTTTAAAGGATGTTTTACAACAGCACCGGCTCCACGACGGACAGTGAAACCATTTCCTAGAGGGCACAGAGCCTTTGACCTCTGTCCACGCCCGCCACTCCAGTGCAAAGATACTCTGGTGTTACGCCAGAACCGAACCCACGCCGGCCATCCGGACTGGGCACCTGAAAGCAACCGCTGTGTCTTCTGCGTTCTCCGTGCACAGATCTCCCCAGATCTGCGTCTGGCCGTCTTGTTTCCCCTCGTGTGTGTGTGTGTGAGTAGGGTTTCCTATGAGTAGGGCCCGCGGCAGACTGCACAGGTCGTTAAGGTGAACTCAGGTGACCAGGCTCAAGGATCAGGTTTCGTATTCCACGGCCCATCTGTGTTCCCCCGCTGAATGCACAACGTCGCATGTGAAATGGATATTGAATATTAAACGGACCCAGGGCTCCGCTCATGCATCGCTGAGTTTATTTCTTCCATTTCCCCTCGCTAGTGTACGAGGGGCCGGAGCGCAGGGCCAATCAGTGGGTCGTAGGGGCCACGGGTCGCGGTTTTAATAGCGTGGCCACATGAGGGGCCGAGATTGTTTTCCCACACACCAAATAAGATGCGCTCCCCGGGACGCAACAATCTGCCCGTTGGACGACGGTCTACTGGTAATGGTTCCCAGCGCGTTCCCAGCACAGCAGTGGCAATGAAATGACAGGTGTTTTTTTTGGTTCAGCTACAGCGAGGCAGGTTAGGGGAACCAACCCTTTGGCTTGTGGCAGTGGCACAGCAGCACACTGGTATCTACCGGAAAGTCACCTTATTTGTTGGGAGGAACGGGGGACTTTTGAATCTCGCGAAGCGTTCTACTGGTTTTATTCTAGAAAGTTTATTTTATTTGGAAGAAAGACCCTTTGAGACCCAGGTCTCTTTTTTCAATGTCGTGGTGAGAACTGAAAACAAGGATTACAAAAGGATAAGACCACAATACATAATGAAATACATCCATTACAACAATGACCCTTTTTGCTGAAAAACGTAATAGTTGTTGTACCTGTAGTTCAATATACAATCAAGGAAAGACATGTTTGCCTAAAGCATAATTATTATGAAGTGGTTGTATTCTCTGCGATTACGCAATCTGCTAAATAGAATATTCTGCATGAATGTAATTTTTTCTATAATCCGTTTGTGCTGTTTTGCTCATAGGTAGATCAGAACCCCAGAGAAGACTTCAACCTGACAGCTGATGGGGAATTCAGCACCATCAAGGCTTTAGTCCTGGGCAGAGTCTCCGGTTAGTACAAGGTCTGAGGCATCAGACTTACAGGGATTCAAAGCACTCTGTGAATTATTAAACAGACATGCACACACACACACGTACAGACATACACTTGGCATAGCGTTATCAACCTGTCAAACATTGTGCGGACGTCATAATGGAATCTTAAAGACATAGATAATGTTTTGGCGGACCGGACAACAACATCATTCTAGTCGTCTAAATGAAAGCACTTCAACCGTCTAAGATGTAAATGAGCAACCGCTGTAGGAGAACAACAAAGTAAAGTGGGATTGCTTTTCACTGGTTCCTCACTCCCACGAGAGTAATCACGTTACACTTAAAATTCTGTGCAGGGATTTCCCCGATGTGCTGAAGGACTTAAAAGTCAAATGCGATGCAAACTGAAGTTTGAATATGGGGCTTGGCCGCCATCAATCTCCTCTATAATGTCTGACTGGGTCGCTGTCAGCGCCTTCGCCGTTGCCATACACGCGTTCCTTTGTGGATTACCATACAAAAGCATGTTGCAGATCGACGTTAAAGTCATTCAACGGGCCACATTTCGGTTAATCGGTACATCGTAGCATGTTGCTAACAAGGAAGATTTCTGCATGCTGAAACAGATAACGCAGACGAAGCAGAT
This sequence comes from Gadus macrocephalus, assembly GCF_031168955.1. Classification (NCBI taxonomy): domain Eukaryota; kingdom Metazoa; phylum Chordata; class Actinopteri; order Gadiformes; family Gadidae; genus Gadus; species Gadus macrocephalus. The sequence goes on from NC_082389.1 coordinate 2,321,834, forward strand.
TCAATGGGTTATTTTTTGTTTTGGTTGTAACTGCGGCCGCAGTTGCAGAATGCAGTTGTGTCCTTGTGCGTTATCGTTTGTCAAGTGAGGCTGGAGAATTAGATTCCTTTAACAATGTCCGATATTCATACCTTGTAGCATAAATCTGGCTGACACGAGGTCAGCCACACAACCATTTTCATCTGTCCTTTTTGTTACTCAGTGTTGTATTGTTTCTCTTTTAAGCGAGTCTGTTGTGTCTTACTAGTTGACCTAGAGAGGAGTGAAAATATAGCCCAAAAAAAGCAAGAGTAGGCGGTTGGGTTTGTTGACGAGCCCCTCAGAAGACAACCTTCTTCAGCCTGCGCCGGGGAGACGAACGACGCCAGTGAGCTATCTCCTCCTCTAGGGCTATCTCTTCGCCGTTGAATAATATATCCCTTATATCGATGCGGTCTCGTCTGACTGGGCTGAAGGCGAAGTAAGCCACTTCTCCCCTGTTGACGGTCATAATTACAGTCGGCGTGCATCCGTTGTCCTTGTTGTGGGAGACATTAAAAACAGCAGTGAGTGGCCTGGTGCGTTGGCTCCTTTAGAGCCCCGTCCAACCAAGGAAGCCTAGTCCCACTCTGCGGAGCCATTCTGGGGTAGCACCATCACCAGCACCCGGCTTCTCTTCTAGTGGGACGTGTTCTGGAGCCACGCTGTGAACGCAATGGCCCAAACAGGTCCAAATGAGGAATTTATACAATACCGTCTAACTGCTGCTTTCTTAAATGGATAAATCATCGCTAAAGCAGTACCAGGTGCATTTTCACTTTAAAAAAGATCTGAGCTAGAAAGTTTCCTGTTCGTTCCAAATCCATCTAGGGAATTGTCAGTCTGGTCCACTTTTGAACTTCCCCCAACTGCCTGCCCCCTTTGCCGCTGGTTGAAAATGTCAGACGACAGTAACTGTCATTGGAAAATGAAATAGCTATAACTGTAGCTACAACTCACACCAGTGTAAGTACCAAGCGTGAGTTGCACCTGGGAAAACGTACATTGTGCGGGCAGAACACTGTACCTGGTTCTTAATCCAGTTCTTTAGTTTCCCCATGCCTCTAAATGGTATACCGGTTGATGTATTTGCTTAAAGTGAAAAACCATTATATTTTGTGTGTCACTGCTGCCAATCAGCTTCCATTAGAACTGGGCCACTCCCAGATGTCACATGACTTGCTGATCCAATCACTGGACTTGAAACCAAAGAACCCAGTACAATGCTTTTGCTTTCCCTATGTCCTGATAGAGCGATGTTTCTGTATAGACTATATTTACTTTAATCTGATAAACTAGTGTGAGTTCAGCACTGCAGATTTACAGGCTTAAAGTATAAGACATGGCTACTCAAATTGTTTCAACATGATTAGGACACGGGGAGAAAAGATATTTGACAGGGTCCGTGTTCCCCGGCCTCGGCCTTTGGTGTAGAGTGGTGTATTTATTAGAAGTCCAAAATGTATCTCTCTGTACTCTCACCCTCACTTTCTCTCACTCAGAACAGGCCGACAGACTTTCTGCCCAGTTACATATCACAAAGTGGACTCACAAAACTGGGCAATTACCGGCCTGCGTGTGTGTGAGAGCCACAGAGCTTTATGATGGGGATGTGTATAATTGCTCTAGCCTGTAATGAAGAGTGAAACTGATCGACATGTACTGATGCTGTAGTTGATGTACTTGTAATGTAGTTGATTCCACTACTTGCCTGGTGGAATGACAAACACTTGGAAACAAATCATTAACACTCAATCTACAGTAATTACTGTGTGTGCGTGCGTGCGTGCGTGCGTGCGTGCGTGCGTGCGTGCGTGCGTGCGTGCGTGCGTGCGTGCGTGCGTGCGTGTGTTTCAATGCGTGGGTATGAGGCTTTTTAATTGAAAAGGACAGGGGAGTTGAGGCTTGTCAGCATCGCTCTCCTACATCCACCGACTGACTGTTAGTTTAATGTATATACTTTAGTCCATAACTTTATGGTATCACTTGTGAAATCTTAAATACAGCCTTGAGCCACTGTCCTGTCATTGCTAGATAATAGAAACCCCCAGACAAAAAAAACTAGAATCAATAAGGCAATCCGTAAATAACAGAAGGATTGTTTTTGTTCTAGAAGGGTGACTCACCGATAACGGGGCGCTTTGCAATAACGGAAGAGTCACTGCTTGGACGACTGCAACAGACACACTGCTCTCTGTGGATCGGTCCAAAAAGTTGCTGTTAAGGCTGTCAGCAAGCAGCTCCTGCTCACCCCACTTTGTTCTGATTAAATTGTGTTGTGATTGAGTCTCATGTTTCTCATGCATTCTTATTTAAAGCAATTGCCGGTAGTCGAACAAGACTCAACCCGAAGCACAATTTTGGTCAAAACAAATTGGCCTGAGACAAGGATCGCTGATTGTAGCTTTAATGGTTAAAGTCTGCAATTCAAACTTAGTTTAGATGAGCAACAACAACAAGCGACAGTGGCGATTACAGAGACAGAACTCTCAATGTATTTTGGTTTGATGTGTGATGTGTGATGTGCCGAGGTCGGATATTCAAGTATTTATATATATTTCTTCTAAAGTTTCAGGGTTTTTTTTAAGAAAAAAAAGGTATACCAAAAAAAGGGGATTCATAATTTGGTTTCATGCCTATGCATCTTTGGGAACCGCAGGAAGAAGCTTAGGTTATATTTCGTCTGAAAATCCCAATGACATCCCAGGGACAAAATAAATAAATATTTAAGCGCGTGAGACCTCCTACATGCATGGCCAGGCATGGCATGAACGATCCTTGAAGCAGGCCTATTCTCAAACTATGGGAGAAGTGTGTTTGGAAACCTTGAGGCTCCACTGAGTCTCTTCCATAACAGGGCCCATGAGTGGATCCGCAAGCCGATGGCGTCCACGCATGCAATCCTTACGGGACGTTGTAATTTAGCATTTTGCATCATGAAAATAACACTGGAGAAAAAAACGTCGAGTTGAGAACAACACAATTCTCTCAGTGGCACAGATTCAGGGAGGCAAAGATGCACACACTATGAATTGACTATTTCTACTTCTTCTCTGAATATTTGAATATATTCGTTCAGAAATCCTAACAATTGACCGAAGCTTGAGGCCATGTACCCAGGCTCGCCCGTGTGTTGTCACTCTTCCTCCACTCCTGACTGACACAGGATACGACACACGCTACCCGCTCCTAGCTCTCAGAGTTCGCTAATGCATTTAAATAGCATCGTTGCCCTTTCCTAGATTCATTGTGCCGTGAAATGACTTGTTTACTCATTAGTGTTAAACTTAATTGTAACTGTTATTTTGTTCCCCTTATTTTAAAAGGCTGTCTCCTTTACCCCCTACATTAACCTGCTCTTTGGTTGTTGGACAATTACGGATTTGGTGGTATTACAGGAATAACAATCCTGTGAGTAATCGGTGGTAATTGAATTACTATAAATCACAGTGTTCTCTCTCTCTCCCTCTCTCTCTCTCTCTCTCTCTCTCTCTCTCTCCCCCTCTCCCCCTCTCCCCCTCTCCAGAGTCTGATGAGCTGGATCCTGAGCTGGCTCGCCTTGCCTCGCTGGGCTTCACCGGCTGTCTGTCGGTGGTTCGGTTCAACTCCATCAGTCCGCTCAAAGCAGCTCTGCTCCACCCGGACACCAGCCCCGTGGCCATCAGCGGCCCATTGGTCCAGTCCCAGTGCGGCTCCTCGGCCCCGACCAATGCCGACGCTGCAGAGAACACACACCACCTTTCAGGTAAGAGGGCGGAGTTAACATAGCGTTCTTAGTATTATTCAATTGTATTTATAAAAATCTGTGTTTCAAACCTGATCTCGATTTTTCCCAGAGTATCTCTTTTTCCCAAAGTAAAATATTTCTAGCCCTGTTCGTCAGTTGAAAACATTCCCCGATGCAGTTCTAGATGGTTCTTTAAAAACAATTATTGCAATGATGTCAGTCTTGTTTTTTTATTTTATTTTTTTATTTTATTCATGCCACCATTCCATCGATGGCGATGGGCTCATTAGGTACAGAGACGAGCCTTGTTTGGGATAAGGACAAAAATAATTAGGCAGAGTCAATTATTGTGGAAGGCCGTTTCCACTTAGTTTCATATCCCCTGGTGGCGTGTAGCTTGGAGCCTCCTTACGAGAGCCATTTGGACCAGTGCTGGTGTGTCTAATGGGCCCCTTCAGCCCTGATGGGGGAGGCTCCCACACTGTTTCTCTGTTGTCCTCAAATTTCTTAACTTCTCTGTCTTCTTTCTCCCCCCCCTCTGTTTTTCATTGCCCTTGATATTCTTCTGCCATTTTATTTATTTTGGTGATTCTCTGCTGTATCTTTTCCATTCTTCTTCTTCTTCTTCTTCTTCTTCTTCGTCATCCTCGCTGCCGTATACCCTCTCTCTTGCTCACGGTAGACCAGTCCGGTTCTGTGAATACAGGTCAACCTTTAGTCAATTCCGTTCGGACTGACTCTGCCCTGATTGGAGGTACAGTACCCAACATGTTTTGCATCATTGTTTCCTTGACGACAGTCAGTGCAATCGGTTTAGCATTTCCCTCCCTGCTGATTTTATATGCGTCCCCCATTAAACTAACTAACCAGAGTTCACACCGATTGCACCAAATAATGGCTTGCCATTTAGCTCTATGAGTTAATCGCTAACAAATGACGCAACTTTACATTTCGCAGCCTTATATAAGTAACCTGAAAACATTTAGTAACCAGGCAACCGAAAGTAAATAAGTGGCACCCAGTCGTGGATTATAATAATAACATAATAATATACATCTAAAAAAGATGACCTTCTTTGCTGTTGTGTACCACGCCCAAAGTAGCATAATGTTTTCATGTTTAATGCCAAGGCTTTCTCCATCAACAGCAGCAGAATAAAGCGGTTAAGATCCCGTATGTCTTTGCAAACTTTTCGATTTCCATATGGAATTCAGTGTGACACGCCAGGTGTGGAAAAATGAGTTTATTCATGGTTTTACATCTTTAAAAGTCCCCCAAAACAAACCCTTTTAATTGCTTTAACCAAAACGATCGGGCTGTTGATCAAGACTGACTTCCTGGAAATGACTCTCACTCTCACTCTCGCTCTCCTTGACTCCTCCAATTGGCTCTTTTTAAAATGTTGGGAGAGTGAACACAAGCATTGATGTCGTGTTTCATCTTTCAGCAAATCCTGTCTGAAGAGTTGAAAACCAAAACCCCACGGCCATGATCGTTTTGAATTCCGATTTGAACCCAATTTACAAATTCATCATTTTCCTATTGACATTTTCAAAGGACCCACAACTGTCGCCTATTTCTGCACACTTTCAACGTTCAAAGAGAATACGAAAATTGATTAAACTTCTCTCCCGCTCTGTCGCAGGCGTGATCGCGGTGGTCGTCTTCCTGACGGCGTTGGGGCTGGCTGTCGTGGCCGTGTTCCTCTACAGGAGGAAGGAGACCTACGGCAACCCGGAGGTGAAGAGAACCAAAGCCGAGGACAGCCCAGAGTCCCCCTTCACCGACCAGCCCGACTCACACAACATCCCCAGTGAAACCGCCAAGGAGTTCTTCATCTAACTGGGAGTCCTTGATCTCCCAGTGGTACAAAACTGTTGAGGAATAAGACAAGGGTGCCCAGCCACGCCTTAGCTTTTTGTTTTTTGTTTTGTGGCGGTACAGATCCAGATGTTTAAACAAGATGCCGTCCCTGGAGGAGATCCCCTCTTCATCGTTTTCAGTTGTTTACATGTCAAAGGTGTACATATCGTTGCAAACTATAGCGAAAGTGTTACTCAAAACAGGTGTTGATGTTCCCGTTTCTGAAACTGTACATATTTAAATTGTAAATATTTTATTAATGTCTTTATAACAAGATGTGTCTAATTTCTCGCTGTTATAATGAAATGTTGCATATGGTATTTTTAAGAAAGTGGCGTTCAAAAAAAAGGGGGTGTTCTAGAGGGAGTCGGTGTTCAGAAATGGATTCATTCATAAAAATGTCCCAAAAGAAAGTCGGAGGCTGGTTTCATTGTAATCGAGGCTGTCCCTTCCACGAGCGGAAGCGATCGAACCCTTCTTCACTCACCGCGTTTCCTTCTTTCATTCGGGAACATCTGTTGGTGAGTAAATATTTACCGCCAGCACTTAGGAGGAGTTTACTTCAAACGCTTTCTCTCGCGGCACTTTATAATACAATTGCTTTAAAGTGTGTCTAACGCAGCTGCCAAACACCTGCGGGGAGCCCCAGTTGTCAAGCCCCCTGAAAGCGTTTGAACGGTATTGCTTTTAACACTGAGACGCGAGGGCTGGCTGCGGCGCCCTGCCCCCCTCCAGGGGTGCCGCCTCGACGTGACATTAAATAGGCTTTTGAAGTGTTAACATCCATAATGGTTTGATAGGTGGACCGCTTCCCGTGGAAGGCGGATTATGAGACGTTTTAGCCGCCGTGACTTCAAAGTGAGAAGATATTTCCCAAATTTGCTGTCCTTAAATCTCTTCATCTGTGAACGGCGTTGCGGAGGGCCAGCAGCTGTTTATCAAGCGGCATGCATCACCGTATCTCGGCTTGGATCCAGATGGGAAAGGAACGGAGGAAAAGTTAATGAGGGGTAGAAGAAAAAAAAAATCCGTACACCACATAAATCTCGTTGTTTGTTCTTGTGGCTATTGCACGCCATAAGTCAGCCGTTTGTTTTGTGGTTCACTTACTCAGCTGGATTGATTCTCCTCAACCGTGGATGGGGAAAGATGGAAAGGTTGCTTCCACAGCCCCAAACATTCTTTAAAAGTCACCAGAGCTGGAGGTGTGCGAGAAGTTGTCGTCTAAAAACTCCGTCCAAACCCCCAGGTCACCAGAAACAGGAGCCACTGCTCTCCCACAACACATGAGCTTTGAAATGTGCTTTGAGGCAAAGTTGGCAGTTCACTGGAACATTACAGTAGTTGCAGTGCATTTTATGGCAGCTCTCGCATACATGGCAGGGGTAATTCTAATCCTATTTTAGGTAGGGGAGAAAGACAATCCGATATTATCACTTGATAATGTGCAACGCTTCGGGCTATGGCTGCTGTTGGTAAAGGCTTTTCTATAAAAAAAGAAAGTGCAGCAGTATCATCTTATGTGTTTTAACTGGGATGTAGACCGGTGTTACGTTTCTGTCAACGCTACATTTTGAATTCAACACTCAAAAGATAATGTGTTGGCACTAACGATGCTGGTGTGTTAAGTGTTGTAGAATGACATGCCAGAGGAAAAGATAGGCTAGAACTGGTCTGGATTCTAGCATGTTTGGGTTAATTGAGTTGTTTGGGTTACCTTTTATTTTTGTTCAAAATTAAAATTGTAAAAATGCAAAAAACAATTATGGCTGAATGACTGGCTTTTTTGCACAACATATCTTTAAAGAGGTTTGTTACTGATTCTTTTTTTCCATCTGAAACTAATCTTAAGAGTATGTCGAATACCGATCTGATATTTCAATTACTTTTTTAAATTTCATTAAACAGTCGAATATATCTCCTTTAGAAAAAAAATGTGGATTGGATTTGGCAGATTGGCAACATCTTTCAGAGACAACAAAGGTAGGAATCTGCCTTGTTATCAGCAGTGCGGGCCTCGGGCCAGCGTGCTCCTTTGGTATTGTCTTGGATGAGATGAATAAGCCAGCATCTGCCTTTCAGCAGGGATTCAGTGCTGCCTTGCTTTGCCGTCCAGTTATAAATACAACATGATATAGCGCTCTTATCGCTGTGGGGGACTTCATCTGTTATAGATCTTAGTGGTTAAAAAATACATGGGGAGAGGGGGGGGGGGGGGTAATTCAAACTAATATGATAAAATATATAAAGTTAACTTGAAGTGTGCCCTGAAACATAACTGCCTCCATATCTCTGTATGTAATTTATTTGACTTTCTTCTGCTCAACTAAACTATAAATATAGATAAGGAATAACCAAAAGATAGATATAGATCTACTTTCTTTCATTTTCTACTTCTTCGATTGGAATCTATTGTGACCTTTCTGGTTCTGGATCTCTTTCTGTTTGGCTGTTTTCCTATCACATCATAAAAAGCAGCACTTTAAAAATCTGTGATTGAATGAAAACCAATTCTAGCACTGAAACACTAAAGAAAACATCCCACTTACCACCCCAAGCAAGGTTGAAGTTGCTTTGCTTTCTCCAAACATAATGGATTTATTCATATAAATATGTATTTCCCAAAATAATTGTTTTAATATTTCTTGAGTTTGAGAAAAATCATGTTTTCATTATTGAATAGGGTCTCTGAAACTATGCTAAATTTAAAACAGTACACAATGCGACAGTGTTGGCATAATTATATTTAAAATAGTCTGTCGGCCTATTTGCTGATCTCCCTGTGGTTTCATTATAGTTCTATTAAATGTAAATACTGCTGACGGTGGTATTCTACTGTGGTAGGAGACTAATGCAAGGCTTCTCATTCTCTTTCTGTTCCGGCCGTGTTCTACTTAATAGGCTACTTCACCACGGGCGGGTCTCTTTTACAATGGCTGGTATTTAGTTAAATACCGCAACCACCTGAGCCTATTACCGTGCCATCCAGCATCTCCATAATTCTCTGGTCTCCAACATTAAGCGAACATCAACTCCATTTCATATTGAACACGGAAATGAAACTCCTCATTCAAATCAAAGCCTCTCCGGCTGGATTTAATTGAAGGTGAGATGACGGAGGTGAGAGCAGGCCACCGGCTGACTCAGAACCTGTGTGTCAAGTTGCAGATCCTAGGTCTTCAGCACTGATCTGAGATATTTTTAACAATCAAAATCAGACAGCAGTAAGACGGTTTTCTTTAGGTTTCCTGCCTGTACCTCTAGAAATCTGAAGTAGGTTCTATGTCATCTTGAGGGTTCAAAAACCAGAGGCCTTCCAACCTACCTGACCTGCTAACAGGTAGAACTTCAGCTAATCATCACTGAAGTCAGAAGAGGACCTGCCGAAGAGCAAGTATCTCCTGCCAACGAACAGATCCAAGAGAAGTGTCCAGAGCAACAAGATGTGCAACATCCTTTGACTATTCAACATGGTAAGGCTTTTCTACGATATTGTATTGTGGACTGCATGTGTTCGATGTCTGGATTAAGAAGCCTCACCTGGCCCGAGTCTTTTTAGATTGGACTCTGTGGCTGGGTTAGGCTGCACACCTGTCGTGCATTCACTCATCACTGCACACAGGTCAAACATGCCATCCCCTTACACACTCAGAATAGAGCTCGGACATGTTTGTATTGAACAACCGCTCTGTAACATTCTTCCTACTCTGCCATAAGCCTGTGTCGTGGTGTCGAACATCACATCACTCAAATCCTACAAAAAAAATCGATAAACTAGTTATTGACCAATCAAATATAATGCCATAATCTGGGATTGTGTGTTTGTCTTTATGTTTACTAGTTACTAGTGCTTTTGTCTGTGTTTATGCTGCTTGTCTGTGTGTAAGTTCTTTGTCTGTGCTTTTGTCTGTGTTGAAATGTTTACGTGTTTCAATGTGCGATATGTTTCATGCACTTGTTGCTCTGTCTGTATGCTACTTGTTTTATGTTTTTCACACACCACCAACCTGTTATGGTCTGGAAGAGCGGTTGTGTAATTTTACTTGTCTGTGCTTGTGTCATTTTGTTGCGTGCCTATTTGTTGTATTTCTGTAGTTTTTCTATGTTTTATTTTAAGCCATCAACCTGCCAGGGACTACAGATGAAAATTAGCTTGCATGGCTAAATCCCACACATTTACACGTTGAACTCTGGTGCTCATGTTTATTAGAATCCAGAATCCATACCAGTTGTAGCCTCTGGTGCTCATGTTTATAAAAAGGTGCTGTCCCTTTTTAATAAAGAAATAAAAAAAAAATAGGTGGACCGATGAAGAAATCAGGTTATGGAATTTTAAAAGAGACAGGATTCCTGCATTTGGACCATCCACAACCGTCAAAAGATCCAGACGCCACAGGGTTACTGTCTGACCTAGAAGCCCTCCGGGCGGTCCTAAAGAAAAGGGGTCAGAACCAAATGACGTACATGTGGCTTGACTCACTTGAAGGCTACATGTTCTGCTCTTGATCTACAAAAAAAGTCCCTGGCCCGGAATGTGCCGGGGCCAAGGTTTTGTGTGAAAATGGATAATTAGGATAATAAGGATAATAAGGACAATGATGCAAAATTCTCAGCGGTATTGAAAGAGATGACAAAATATCGGAAGACGAGAATGGGCATGCAAATGGCTTGAACAACTTTAGTGGAGGGTTTTAAAGCCTGCAGGAGTTTATGTCTAACACTGGCAACTCAGCCAACTGATTTTCGACGTGTATGTGTGTGTCATCTATATAATGCAAGTCCCCGGAAAATAAAATGCAAGTCTGTACAAGGTAATCCAGAGGAAAAGCTACAATTACCATGTAGATGACTCCTAAGAGGATGATGAAATGTGGACATTTCGGATCCATGTCTTGGAAGAGGTGTTAAAACGTGGAGGGGGGGGGGGGGGGGGGTTGGGGATCGGCTTAGCTCGGGTGGTAGAGCCGGTGGGCTTGTAACCGGCAGCTTGGTAGCTCAATCCACGAGCCGGCTGTCGCCTTGCATGGCTGCCTCCGCCGTCGGTGTGTGAATGTGTGTACGGGCGCGGTTTGGATGGAAGCGTCTGCTGAATGACCTAAATGTTAAATACGTTTGTAGAAGCGTTTGAGGAGCGTTTTGCGTTGTGAGCAAGGGTTACTAGACCAATCAGAACTGGTGGATTACATGGTGTGCTACATAGGAACGGTATTGATAATGATAGTGACAACAACTGTATTGAAGTGTTAGTGGAGAGGGCGGTTGACACAGACCAAAACACTTTTTATGTAGCATTAATGATGTGCATACTGGTGGTGTAGCTGATGAGGTGGTTGTTATTCTGGTTGTTATTCTCAGGTTGTGCCTGAGAATACGTGCACGGAGAGTAGCAGTGATGTTTTTTTCGTCCAAGACATAACCCTTCTTTAATGCATGCTACAGAGGTTAAGGCTATAGAGGTTGTGCCAGATACTGACGTAGAAAGCCCAAAAGCGTAGCACTGTTTTATAATGTAATCAATGGAAAAAAATACATACATTCACATTTGTATGACTAATTTCATCTTTATTTATAAGTCTTTATTCAATTGGTGTGTAAATAAAAACAAGAAGGTTGTGATTTTAAGAAACTATATATTCATTCAGCAAAAATACAATTTCAATAAGATTGATTACTTGTCTGTCTTATTTTTCACAGATAATATTATCAATTTTTTTGTATTCTCAATACAAGTTGTGCTGGACACATCTTACACATGTAAAATCATCACAACAGACTAAATTACATTGAGAAATAGTCACATTTCATCATTCGGCTCTGATTACATCATACATTCTCGGAAAAGGCTGGTTATTAAACAAGTTAAACTTGAAAAAATTGAAAAAACGTAAGAAAAAAAACTTAAGACTTACCTTTTTAAAAAAGCCTTTTGCTAATTTCCCTTTTACTGTCTATGTTTTATATGTTTTAACAACCCCTTTTATTTTTTTTTTTATTTTTCTCTCTTAAACTCTGTAGCACTTTGAGATTTCTGAATGTAAAGTGCTCTATAATTTAAATATATTATTATCATTATTAAACAAGAAAATGACTCAATGCTTCACACAAGCTGTACTTGGACGAACCTGAACCTGTTGTGTACAATATAAGACGTCAGTACAGTCCAGTTTAAGAAATCGATATATTGCGTCAGGGAACTCTGAGTATGTGGGAGAATTTCCATCAGTCCAAAAATTAGGCTGTCTTTGCGATGTAATGCAGCCAGACAAAAGGCTCCCCCTTCGTAGGAATGTTCTGCATTGACCACCATCATAGTCATTAGCTGATGGATGTCTCTGAGTAGTTGGGTTGCACGCCATTACCCCCAGAAAATAAGCCCTGTATGCAATCTTTTGACTCTTAAGTGGTTAACTCGATGGTATTCATATTTAAACCACTTTTCTTCAGTAGTCCGGTTGGTCCGGACATCTGTTCGATATTTCTACGAGCGACTCGAAACCTGCATAACATGCTAAATTGAAAGATCTAACCAACCTCTTCTGAATCATGCTTCAAGCTTGCCTGTTCTGACAAGCTACACATGTTGTCCACGCGTTTCATCTGCTTCAATGTTGAAAGAAAATGTGTTACCATTCACGGCAGAGAGTAAAAAAGATATCAACCTTTGAGCTACTGGGTGACGGCTAATAGCTTGAATAAATTGAAAATGTTCTCTGATATTCTGACCGTTTCTCAAGTCATGCTAAAAGGGGTTTAGCTGGAGATGATTGTCCATCAATTTAAAGGGCTGAATATTCTGCATAGTAATGCCGACATCTGAATGGATTGCTGTTATAGTTTCCTGTAAATGACTCATTATCAACAAAGCCGATAATGGCCACCTTTGGTATTCAGCCAAGAAACAGATTTTTCCTGATTGCATTTACTGGTACCATCAGAGATTACGCAATTTTAAGGCATGCACAATCATCAGGGTATTTCAGGTTAACCTGTGCTTTGTCATGCCAAAAGCATGCCAACACAAAGCTTTAAAAAATAATAAACGCTTGCAGACTGAATTTGTATTGTTAATCCAGTATATGCAAATCCATATGTCTACTGGTCTCTTTGCTCAATAGCCAACAGGCAAATAGGGATCGAGTGTATGTTTTTTGTTGGTGATCATGATTTGTTATTCTTATTGGAATACTTATCAACCATCAGTAGACATTAAACGTGAATATTATGGATTGTATTGATATGCACGTCATAGCAGGTGAAACAACTGAAAAATAAACAAATGAATTTTATAGCACTTACCTAATCTCACTTGAAGTGTAAAGTTTAATCTTGGTTTACGCAAATGAGACATTTAGCATTATATTCAGCCGAATCATAACTGAAGAGGGAAAGATGCTGTTCATTTGACATGAGGATGATTATTAAAAAAAAAAAAAACAGTGTATGACCAGATACAACAAAATTGAATACATGTGGCTGTGTTCTTGATAACCTTAGTGTCAACATGTGCCATGTGTCCTATCCTATTCGGGACATCGGTGACGTTTCCCGTCCTGTATGGCCAGTTTCATGAGTTCCCAGAATGCCACACTCTCTTCTGTCCTCCACGCGGATGAAACCCGAAGTCCACCCTCCGCCCCATCGTCTGGAGCCAGCTCCTGGTCAGGGCTCCACCGTCGGCTCCCCCAGGAGATGGTTGTTGGGGCTCTGATCTACAAACCCAGTCTCACGGAAAAAAATTGAAATTCCGTGTCCCAGATCACGAATGAAAAGATCAAATGACGTGACACTGTCACGTCATTTGATCTTTTCATTCGTGATCTGGGACACGGAATTTCAATTTTTTTTGTGCCAAAAAGCACAAATTTCTAACAATGACTGCTTTTGGCCACCCGTTTCTACTTTCACCTTTGATTCTGAGAAATTGTGACAATTCACGGATGTATTTAATGCAGGTGCGCTGCTCTGTAGGCAAACCGCAACGGAAAAAATGGAAGCTGCTTCATCTCTTCTTTTTAGAATGAGTTAGAAATTTGTGCTTTTTGGCAAGACATTTTTTTAATTGCGTGGCTCAGCTCACGAATGAATCGATTAAATGACATGACGTGGGTGACAGTGTCACGTATTTCCGTGAGACTGGGTTGGATCTACAGAGTTCTGTTGAGTCATGAGTCAACAGAGAACTGTAAAGGGCGTATAAGAAGTAAAGAATGTGATTCTCCCACTTTAACTGGGCCTTTGAGGCTGTCGGCCAGTCGTAGTGTTTTGCAATGTATCCGGTCTGTATTATTGGTTTGTAGCATTGAATTGAGAACTGTTCATCACTAGCATAGTCTGTTCTTTGGTTTCTAGTTTGAGTTTACAGTGTTGTGCATACACATGTTGAAATTTACATTTATATTACGTAATATAAATGAACGGTGAGAATCCAATGAAACACCACTTGAAACAGTAACGCTATTAATTGGGGTTGCTTTATATCGTTTCTTATTTATAGGCCGTTATATGGAATGGGGGAAATGGTAGAGAGAAAATAAGATGCACAGGAGGGAATTAATGAACCGATTTATGGAAACTTCCAGATCGGATCGGATCATCTTGGGGGATGACGGCCTGGGGCTGGGGGGGGGGGAGGGGGAGGGGGGGTTGTTGATGGTGGCGACCTTGTTTTCCACCGCCATTCCTATTAACAACCCCCCCCCCCCCCCCCCCCCACCCTACTCCTTCTCACCACAGTGAGGAGAGAGGAGGCGTTGTGCTCCTGTGGCGCTCCTCAGCCTCCCAGCACCAATAACAGCATCATAGATTTTTTTTCCCACCAAAAGTAAAAAAATAAGTCACGGTGACCTCTCTTCGCCCTCCCCGTATCACTGGGCTGGATCAGCCGGGCGGGCGATGATATCACGGCGCGCAGAGTGATGACACGGAGGGGGGAACAACCCCGTCGGGGTATTAATTAACGCCGTCCCCTCGACACACCAATACGGGCGCCGCCGATAAGGAAAGGGAAGCGGGCGGTGGGCAAAACCTTAAGATGTGATAGGAATCACCGCCGCGGTTCACCCAGATCCACCGCTCCACTGATTCCATCTCCTCCACGACTGTGGAGAGGCCATGCAGCCCCATTAATAACCGCGGGAGAACTCCATGGGCTCCACATGTTTAATTTATGGTGCGCAAGCAAAGAGGACCAGTGTACCTTTTGCTGCTGTGTTTTATTAACCTGGGAACCAGACGTGTCTGCTAGCGAATGATTTATCTGCCGGTACATATGCACCAACTCCCCTCCCGTTCAGACAGATCGCCCAGCAATCGGACCAACCACAACCGCTTGTCTAATACAGGTCGGGTTTAATGCGATGACAGAGAGACGCCCTATGGGTGTTGAGGCCACAAACAACCAAAGTTGGCGGCCGCTGATGGCTCACACGTTGCTCTGATTGGTTGTCGGTCTATCCGATTATGTCCGGAGGCATTTTTGGTCTGCGCCTGTTGATAACACCGCTTGGAAATCGAAATTGAACCGTGGGATTCCAGACTGATACGCTGGGGCAAATCGGTGTGGCCATTGTCAGGGCAACCGTTTTATGACTCAGGTCGGAAATAAGCGCATGTACCTACGGTAATGCTAAGCAGCCGACCGTGGTGTTTTGGGATACAACAAGCAAATAATTTGTCTCAACCGGAGGACATGGCGTCTGCAGCTATAAATATTGCTGCGTGTGGCTGTGCTTCCATTTCCGTTTGCCAGCAAGCCCTCATTACAGGGTTTACCTTATGTAACCTTTCCTTTTCATTCCCATTAAGAGCATGGCAATTTAAAGCTGCTGTAGGTAAGATTGGAGAATTTTAAAGAGCGAGACAGAGAGAGAACAAACCAAACATACAGAGGCATGCAAAGTCAACACAAAACAGATATTCTCATAGAGTATTTCACTCAATTATAGCTGACTAATGGCTATGGCCTTCCTTAATCAAATTCAAATTATCGTTCAGAACTCGTACCTACAGCATCTTTAACAAATTAAGTCTGGAGGGGGATGAAAGACTCATGACTTTACAGTAAAAATGTTTAATTTAATAATTTCTTCCAAAGCAATTTCTGCAGTAGCACAGGAAACCCACCACAGTCACCTATAGACAGTTCCCCCTCTGGTTGGGGCTGACCCATGCAGTGGCATGTTGATGGGATACATTCTCATTACATTTTTATATTGACAGCCTAATAATTGTTCTACTTCTTACACACAATTTTACAGAAAATTTGAAAGAAAATAATACATATATTTTTTTTGTTTTTCCTAAAAGTTTGGTGGCATTTGGCAGTTGATGGCAGAAGAGAGGAAATATGTTTTGGGTTTGTAGGATTATAATTAAAGGTAGTGAACATTTCCCGCAATAAACATTAAATCCTGGTTATGTGAGAGAAAATATGGAAATGGTATCGGAAATTGAACACCAGGCATTTTTTCTAATAGCTTCCCCCATTTTTCTTTTTAGGTGTCATTTTAAGCTGTGACACCGTAGTCAGTGTGACAAAATCGCTGCAGCTTCTAATTCCGCCTCAGCCACAACTCCCATTAGTTTCCTCTGCATTGCATGCTGACATTGACAATCCCCTGTTATTGGTTATGCTCCCTAGGGAGATGCTGTACTCTGTTCAGCAGTATCCCCATTTCACTTGCTGTTAAATTTCCATTAGGGGTACCACTTTTCCAGCTGTCTCCTCCTGCTTTAATTTATATCTCTTCTACAGCCTGATATCTTAATGATTTTTCTACCCAGTCTCTCGCTTCTTTTGTTCCTCTTTATTTTGTAATTCCTAAATTTGATTAGCTTTTCTTGCATGTGGATACCCCCCTTATCAGCTCTGATGACATCTCTCTAAACTGTTTGCAAATATCGATATTGTCCGATAAAAGCAGGCTTTGGGAGATGGATCTCATCCCAGCTACCCTGTTGATTTTCTGGATTACTTTCTCTTCTTTGATGTGTGTCTCACCACTCCTTGCTTATTTACTCATCAAACAACAAAGAAAAATACACTGTGATGGTGTCTTTTGATTCTATCAACACGAGGAGGATATCAGCATTTTTCATGTGCTGTGTATGTTTGAAGTAGTAGGATTTCCCTGAGGGACCTTTGCCTGGCAACAATGTTCAGAGACTTCATCCATCGCAGTCCAAAGAGTCACACTCTGTCTTCCAGTCTCTCTGCTTCAGGACACAGCCTTCTGTCATTGTTTGTTAAATGGTTTCTCCTACCCTGGGGATTCAAAAAATCTTCTTCATACCATCCTTATGAGTTTAAAGAACTTCAACTAAACTCTACAGTCGGTAACTGAAAAACATGAGCATATTTTGGGCCCATGGATGGCAATTATAACGTTACAGCTCAGCATCAGTGCTTGATATACAAATTGTAGCCTTCCTGAAGGCATTTGAAAGATATACTATTATGTGTTGCTGCTTAAGGTGTTAATCTGACACATTTCTATGTATCTTTCAAAGATTTTACAGGTCAGAAGAGAAAACAGTTCAGTTGAGGAGAGATGTATAATTTCATAATTTGAACTAAGTTTTAGATGCTGGCCATAGCAGAAGTAAGTTGTAACCGGTAGCTTTTGGCACGCTCCGATCTGCAGTTTCTTAGGTGTGATTTGGGCTGCAGCGGTGGAATTAGGTGGTAATGGAATATACTACACACATTTATACTGAAATGTATACTGCATTTCATCAGAAAGTCCTGGCCCCTTTAATAGATTCCTCTGCACCTCCGTTATATTGTTATATTTCAGTACACCGGTTACATACATCGGAAGTTAGAATAAGGCGTGCTTCATTCGCAAACTTGTGAGGAAACTTATTATGGTTATCAGACTTTTCTCATCATGTGTGCTTTATCTCACACAGACAGGAGAATGACTTGGCAGAGGGATTCATCCAATGTTAATTATCAGACATTGGTTCTTGCATCCTTATCACATTCCCCACCCACAACCCAAGTTTTACACATAATCCCATTTTGGATCACATCTTTATTCAAGGCTTACTTCCAGCTTTATAGACAGATAATTATCGATATGGATACAGCCGGCTGGCCAAGACATGTCTGTATGTGAATCAAGAAAAATCAAACCCACTCTTGTAGTCGAACTTTGTCGCAATCACCCGCTGTGCTGTTTTACACATCACGTTTGTCATCACATTGATCTTTAAAGGCCACCCATCTGTATTCCCTCTCCAGCTCCATTGACAACCACTTGGTACTTGGAAACACATTTAATGGTCCTTCTGTGTAATTGTTCATGTAATGGTCTGGCTGGAACACAGCACCTCTGCTGTTTATGAGCCAGGGGTGCAAATTTGGTTTGACAGGTGGGGGAACCACCGGTGGGAGTTGGTCAGCAGCGAATGATCAACGAGGGCTTTTTTCTGATCACTGAATGTTCTTTTGCCATAACCTGTACTAGTGTACCATAGCCAACACCGCACAGAGATCAGAATCTCTTTAAATATTATTTGAATTGTACATTTATTGCATACATTTCAGTATTTACAGTATATTATGGTTAATGATTATTTTACTGTCAGATTTTTTTTAATCACATGCTTAGAAAACCAAGAGTATCTACGTAATATATTGTGGAATACAGAAATACGGTTATACTGTTAAAAGAAAAAAAAATGTCACCCCCCCCACCCCCCGCCCCCCTGCCCTCTAAATTGCACCTATGTTATGAGCCAAGGTCAGAGACCAGCCACCTACAGTCTGTGATGGATTACAAGTTTACAAGCCTCTGAACACCATGTGACAGAGACGGATTTCAGCAAATCATGGAAAAGGCACCCTTTTTTTCTTTAATCCATCAGCCTCAAATATCGCAGTGTCTGTAAAGAAGAAGAATTTAGCTGTGTATGTCCCCGATAAAAGGCTCAGAAATATGCTTCTGTTCGCCATTGTTCTTCCATACAACTTTGGTGGATAACCACTGTGGACTTTCATCATCAGAATTCTCAATCCCAATAAGAAAGCCGTACTAAACAAGCAATTAAAGTTGTATGAAATATTTAACTTATGTCATCCAAAAATGTAAATTGTTCTAAAAACACCATTAATATAAAAATATATAAATAAATGCAAATAAAATGACTAACAAATGATGCAAGAGCTTCCCACGTAATTGCCTTCATCTATCTCCCCTAGCTAACCATGCACACAAAATGTTGGTTCTGTAATAATCTACAGCTCCCTCAGCCTTTACAAAAGTCTGATTTACTTCTGGGTAACACTGACAATGATGATGATCTGGGAACCACCCTCCACAGGAAGTACCGACCGCTCGTTTTTCCGGCTCTGGATTGTTGCGGATGATCAGCTGTGATGACTAAGATAGAAGAGGCTTAAGACAGAAGAGGCTTCTCTTTTACACCCTCTAATACAGACCATTACCATTCAAGTTTAATCTTGAGCAGCGGGGGGCCATCTTGTGAGAACACCCTGCTCTGATGAGCGGGTTCCGATCATGTTTTCTCTGCAGATCAGGGGGGCCTCAAGCCTGTTGATTGATCCCTCTGAAGAGGCTCAAATCACAGGTGACGGACATGGTGGAAATGGAGGGCACCAAAGGTAAGAGCAGAAATCGAGCGGGCAATCAAAACTGTTTCAGATCAGATAAACGGAATAAGAAGCCTGGGAACCAGACAGATTTTGAAAGCTTGTGTTTATGTGATATGGCATGCAACTGGCAACCTCCTGTTTAGGCCGATTTCGAAGAAGACCTCGCCCGTGTCGGGCCAATCACAACTGTTATCGGACATGGGGTGGGCTTGATATGTCTACACAGAGCACCCTTGGTTGTTTTTATAAACAACCAAGATGGCTGCCGTCTATGTGTCCTACATTTCATGGCTCCGATTGGCTGTAGGTCTGTCCAATTGCTTCCAGACCCATTTTGGTCTGTTACGTTGATTACGCCCCCCGGACATTTTAAATTAACTGGCAGGTGCGAGATTAATTCGCATTTGGAATTGGTCTGGCGATGTCAGGCGATGTCATAGAATACCGATGTTCAAGGTTCAACAAAGATTTGCACGGAAGCATTTCCTTAGAGGAGACGCCGCATTCGCCTCACTTCGGACATTCTTCGGTAAAAGCGAGAGAGATCAAGAGCGTCCTTCTGATTGGCTGTGGTTGGAGTTTTCCAAACAACCCAAGGCCGTGCCCATGTAAGGAAATCAATAGCAGGAGCGGCCAAGGCCAGACTAATTGTCATTGTGAAAGGCAAACCTGAATGTGTGGACGGTCTCGCGAGGCCAGCACCGACCCGAGCTGTGGCGCCACTGAAAGCCCGCCGAAGGCAGACGACGGACCCTTCTGGGAAGGGTTGCGCTTGATTGAATATCAAATCCATTTTGACAGCTGATCTCCAAGCCTGCTTGGTCACCTTGTGCTCGCCTTCAGAGTTGATGAAGAAATGTGCAGATGTAGGGACGCCGCCCTACCCGTTTGTTCGACTGCCTCTACCGCTGCAGAGTGGCCGTGAATAAGGGGCCCGTTATCACTCTGCTCCACTCCAACGTGACCGAAGTGTTATGAAGTATTTAATGGGCACATAACAGTGGGAAGAATGATGTGTCTGGGGGATGCTCTGTGGCATAAACTGCAGGAGTCAGACCGTATATCCTCCATGGGGCATTGCTACG
Source organism: Gadus macrocephalus (assembly GCF_031168955.1). Lineage (NCBI taxonomy): Eukaryota > Metazoa > Chordata > Actinopteri > Gadiformes > Gadidae > Gadus > Gadus macrocephalus. The sequence continues at coordinate 2,342,145 of NC_082389.1, forward strand.
TCCTGCAGCCATTATATGTGTGCAGGATATGAAGCACAGGATTGGATGCTTACGCACACACAAAAACACACACGCAGGGACACACACAAAAATACACATACACATAGTACATATACACACACACAGCAGGATACCATGTCTCAGGAAAGACTACTGCCACAGTGAGATAGATTCATTAACACAACGTGGGGACATTTAACCAAGGCCTTACAATTCACTTTAGCTTAGTTAGCTTAGTTAGTTACTTCAAACATTATTCCTCCAATGTAGAAACCCATACAGTATCCATCAGAAGTTGCGTAACAGCCCCTACTCTTGCCCTGGAGTCACCAGTTGGCCACTGAGCACACCCACTTAGGGAATATGAGTATGCGCTTCAAATGGTACGTTATCCATTATCACTGCCATTCGTATTTATCGTCTGTTTGAAGTCAAATCTGCTGCGTCTGGCAGTAAAGTGCCACGCTGCCATGCTCGCGCACGCATCACGGACAGATGCTCCGAGCAGCGTTTTTGGCTCTGCTCTGATACGCCATTCGTCGGTTGGTTACGGCCTCCTCTCGGCCGTAAAAAGCTTCGGAGGCAGCGGAGCGGAATGCAACCCGCCACACGCACAGTATTTCAAAATGATGTGCGGTAACACAAGGCATCTTGACAACAAGAAACCTATTTCTATGCACCGCCAGCCCACATTTAACACCTGGTTAGGCTCTGGGTGCCTCCTCTGCAACGCAGGAAAACGATGCCTCAACATTGGTAGAACGGCGCCGTAATGAGATCTGATGGAGATTCGACCTCATAATGTAGGCCTACTGTGATTTGAGAATCCGTGTTTTTTGCAGTTTTTAAGTGTAATTACGTTCGGATTCATGCTGTAGGGCGATCATGCCCAGAAGAAATTATTGAAATGTGTGTACAAGTTCCTGCAGTCTGCCACCTGATTGTTGTGGTGAAGTCTAACTGGCTCACAGTGCACCTGACTTTTTACATGGTGAGACATTAGGTCTGGTCATCAATTAGTAAACTAACTGTCCAGAATAGTGTTGAGCGTGGTTATATTGCAAAACCTAGAGAGAGAGAGAGAGAGAGAGAGAGAGAGAGAGAGAGAGAGAGAGAGAGAGAGAGAGAGAGAGAGAGAGAGAGAGAGAGAGAGAGAGAGAGAGAGAGAGAGAGAGAGAGAGAGAGAGAGAGAGAGAGAGAGAGAGAGAGAGAGAGAGAGAGAGAGATTTATCAATGAGGCCTGTCATTACCAGCGAAAGGTGCTGTGTTGGGTCATTACGGTCCTATTCTACAGGCACTCATTCTGCCACACAATACCCCACAAATGTAGCGCTATTTGTTTTCCTGGAACCAGTCAATTTTAATACATGATATATTATGTTGCTCAATACACCATTGTTCGATATAGCAGGAACACCATTTTCTTTTGGAAACCATTCACTTCGTGTGTTTTTGTTTTTGTGTCATCAGTGTAATTTCCAACCAGCTTGCAGAATGCTTATTGCGTGTTAGACTCGGAGCCTACATTCTTTGCCTCTGGGCCTACTGCCTGAGGTTTATCTGTAATCTTTCTGTTTTAACAGAATTGTCATTTTGGGGCCCTTGGTTTGCTAAAGGCCCCCCTAACCCCCTGCCCCTAGTGTTCACTGGAGCAGATCCCAGCTCCACTCTGACTGAAATGTAATCAAATCCTACCAGAAGCACCGTGAATACAAATATTATAATTATCTTTGACTCCGTTTGGCCATGAACGACTATTAGCATACATTTGCGGAGCTTAAAGGCCTGCTAGGAGCAGGCTGAGGGGAACTAATTGTTCCAATGATAATAGTTGCTCAATATGTTTTTTTTTTTTTTTTAATGGAACTCTGTGAAAGACGATTTCATTATTGGAGTCTCTTCACAGTTTCAAATGTGTATGTTAATATCCACGTGGAGAGATGGCTTCTATGAATGCCAAATTATAACAATTGTTATCAAGGCGAGATAAAGGAGACACCGGCAGAGTATTCTTGATGCCTTTGGATTGAATGATTTTATTATGTATATATATGACGTTATTATGCAAGGGACTAGTGTTTAACAAAATGGATTCACTCTTTTTGTGTGTGATTTTACAAAAACATTAAATTATCGGAATCTGAGACTTATTGTTCAACGCTACTCTATGTGGCTCATGTTCAGAATAATAAAACACGTCATGTTTCAACTAAACATTTCAGAATATCCAAAGAGTCGACAGGAATTTGAGACTGTCGGTATTGCTGATCGAGCGCATGTTGAGAATGCTGAGACATGCCCAATTTTCAGTGAAAACACAATCAACATGCCTTTGTCTCTCTCTCTGGCATTTCTGCACTTGCTTAACAAATACAAAGATTGTGTATTTTTTCCGTAACCGCAACAAAAAATGAACCCGAGCAGCCTGGAGAAATACAAATCAATTCACGGCTGTTATCAACAAACAGATTGGCATCCACCCTGAATGCTTCAATTACAGCCGGCGTTGAGGCAGATATGAACAGAAATCTCACTTCTCGCTATTTCTATGTCAGGGGGGTTCTACCGTGGGCTTTTGTTAGGCCTAAATGATGCCTTTCACTGCTCATACTGGGACTAATTGGAGCATTTTCTTCCCTGTTGAAGGAGAAGAGGGCACGCCTCACTGAATTAGGTGTCCAACTGGTTTTGAAATGTGATAAAGATCTAGATTGTATCTATTGTCTCGAACACCAAGGTGTTTATTTGTTTGCTGTGTGGCCCTCAGAAGATATGCATAAAACATTGGACTCACCAGCACTAACGACAATGTGGCCTTCCAACTGCTGTCAAAGCTTTGTTCATATTACTCAAACATAGACACTGAATGTGTGGAAGAAAACATAATACGTCTATGATAGGGGGCTGAACGACTCATATATCCCATCAGTCATCAATCACTTCCTTTATGTTTGTCAACAAGACATTTACAGTTCCGATATTTTTTCAATTGAGTAAATAGTGGCAGTAAAAAAGCTCCATGCTGCAGGTTTCTTGTCTGTATGACTCGATAACTGGTATGAACTCCTGTCAGGGGTTCCATAATAAGGGATCATGGATTTGACGTATTGTAAACACTATATAGTATCCCGAGAAAACGTAGAAGTGATAAGAAGCAACAGGGGATCAACACGGCTGGGGTTAGCAGGCTGTGAGTGATGTTCAGGGAGGAAAATCAATCAAGAGCGGGGACAAGGGAAATACATATTGACATGTCGGTTGCAGATTCATGGTGGAAGGTAGATCATAGCATGAAGAAAACTCAAATCAACACTCGGTACACAATTGAGTGTTAATAATAATAATAATAATACATTTAATTTAGAGGCGCCTTTCAAGACACCCAAGGTCACCTTACAGAGCATATAGTCATCATAAATCGTTTAAAAAAAACAAGACATTGTGGAAAAAAATAAAAAAATAAATAAACATAATAAATAAAAAATAAATAAAACAAAAACAAGACAAAACAAAACAAACAAATAATCAAAACAGTGATCAGTTAGACGTTGTGTGCGAGCTTGAACAGGTGAGTTTTGAGTTGTGACTTGAAGGTTGTAATGGTGTCTGACTGTTTTATGTGTGGGGGAGGGAGTTCCAGAGCCTGGGTGCTGAACAGCTGCATGACCGGGCGGGAGTGTATTCTTGGAGGAGGTCGCAGAGGTAACTGGGGGCTAGGTTGTGGAGAGCTTTGTAGGTGAGGAGCAGGGTTTTGTATTGGATGCGGTAGTGTACTGGGAGCCAGTGAAGTTGGATGAGGACAGGGGTGATGTGGTCAGATGATTTGGTGCGGGTGATGATCCGGGCGGCTGAGTTCTGAATGATCTGCAGTCTGTTGATGAGTTTGGTGGGGAGTCCGGTGAGGAGGGCGTTGCAGTAGTCTAAGCGTGAGTGTTAGCTAGCTTTGACATCATGGTGGTGTACTGACTGCTCAAAAGACCCGAAAAACAGCAAATTAAATTTGCAATCCATGACGCTGTATACACAGGAGAAATACGGGGATTCTACAAACGTTTTTTAATCAAGAATATATTGTATCGAGAGGACTGTCTCAAAATATTATGTGGGAAACACTGACCAAACAATATTGTGTTAAATATTGCCTTCATCGGTCACACTTGTGATGACTCCAATGTTGTAACGGCCCTTTTCTGCAATTTAGAGCCTTAAAATAGCTCAAACTGTGGACAATTATCTGAAGGGATTGAGTCCAAACGGACTTGGCCTCTTGCAGAGAATGCAGAGATAACTCTCACACCAGGTGACCAAGGATCAGATGGCTCCCATAGGCAGCCGTGGTGTCCCAGACACACGCAGTTCAACCCGCAGAATATATCGGGAGCTTGAGCAGGGTCATGGATGGCAGGATCAGGTTGTCGGCCATGAATGCATGTTGAGTAATTGACAGCCTGGAAAGTACCCATGTGATACCAGTAGAGAATTCATCAGGCCAGAAAAGCTCCAAACCCGACCAGAAACCACACCTAGATAGCCATTTTAAGCCTGAAGCTCAATAATAGCCAGACATTTTCCGTAACGAGTTTCTCTCCAAGCGTAGGAGTCATAGGCGACAAATAAACACAACAAAAAACTAAACAAGGACAGCCTATTTTCTCATTAAATCATATAACGTAGGATAGGTTATTAGGCGAGAAAAGGAGTCATTCTGCCTTTTTTACACATTCCTTATTTAGTAAAACACCTTGGAAAAAACATATTAATGTTAGGATTAAAATAAATTAAATAACGGCAAAAAATGTAATATGTCCATGCCCCTTTGCAGGGTTGAATTTCATGCCTTTTTGCAGTCTAATTTCAACAGACTGTCGCAACTTTTGCATCGTACAAAACCCACTGGTTCATTATTCTCGCTGTGCACATTGTGAAAGACTATCTCAAATTCAGACTTTTCTCTCTTTTTTTCTCTTGTGCAACCGGGCTGCAATTGCCAGACGACAGCTGCCTTCTCACCTTCTTAGCAGCATCCATTTTTCCCGTTTCACTTTAATCCCAAGCAACGTATCTGACGGTTATTGATGTCTTGTTGGTCAGTCCGGTGGGTTGAAGGGGGGGGGGGGCAGCGGAAGGGGGGGGGGGGGGGGGGGGGGGGGGGGGGGGAGGCTACTGCTGCCTGCAGCGGATCTGACAGAGATACGTTGCTTGGTAGTGAACACACTACAAAAACACGGCAATCATTTTAATTAATGAATTCATTCTTACCTTTACTTTACTGTACTTTATTATGGATCCCCATAAGCACTTGCCTCAACAGCATGGCTATTCTTCCCGGGGTCCTTCACACCCAAAAACACACAACATCATACACAACAACACTACAGATACACACATACATAGACAATAGTTCACTTACAAAAATTCAGAAGAATTTCAGAAATTACAAGTTTACAGTATTATGAATTGCATAATCAAGAGGGAGAAAGGGTTAAAAACATACCCATTACAATGACTGTTCATTTGTGTACATAAATGTTCTAATAGTACCAAAAACACAGCACAACCAACACTGCTGTTATTCTATCATAGTTAAACACAGATCAGTCAATTTCATGAAATATTGTCAGATACTGTTTTACCCTCATTTTAAATCCTTCTTTTGTAGTGGAGCATCTGATATAACATGGCAGCGAGTTCCTTCCTACCACAGCTCTGTACAAAACAGTTTTCATTATAACCGATGACTTCACTATGGGAAAGTTAAACCTTCCTTCCTATAGCATGTCTCGTTTGATGTTCATGTTGAGGACAGAGATTTAATAACCTTTTATATAATACATTTGGAGTCTGTGTTTCTTTTATGTTTCTGATGAAATTTACCAGACAATAAATTGACCTTTGACCAACAGTCAGCCATCTCAGACTATCATGCATGTCTTTTAGATTAGTTCTGTAGGAACAATTTAATGCACAACGTGCTACTTTATTTTGAACAACTTGTAATTTCTTCAAGTCCTTCATTGAGGCACCAGACCAAATAACAAAACAATAATCAAGTTGTGACAGAGCTAGAGCATTTAAGACTTGTCTAATGAAATCTGGTGGGAGACCCTTAGAAACTCTTCTTGTAACAGAGACTGCCCTTCCCATTTTGCTTACGATATTATAAACATCGCTGGACCAGGATAAAGTATGGTTGAGAGTAATCCCTAAAAAGTAATCCCTACAGCACCTTTTTTAAGGAAAGATGGTCCACAGCAGCCCCAGCCTTACCACGGGGATTCTCTCAAGTCGAGGAGTTCACTAGCCCTGTGAGACCCTCTTGATGTAGGCAGTTCCCGGTTTAGTTTCTTGCTGGCATCGCTCCCGTTGAAACCAACTCTCAAAGTCGTTCACAATAAATAGCTAAGTGGGGTTCTTGCCAAACCCGGTCAGAGATGAGTCAAGCCTCCGGGGAAGCTCCGTCCATCATCGCTACACTTCTGTCTGCCGGACCACTCTCTTCCTACTAGCCTCCTAGCCATGAGGCTATAAGGTAACAAAAGATTAAAACAATGGTGGCCCCTAAATGAAATCCTTGATAGCATTTGAGAGAGAGGCAGAGACAGTATCGGGTTGTAAAATATGTTACAGCAGAAAGGACAGGACTATTAACTAGTAATCCCAATCCCATTTCTACCCCTTACCTTTACCCCTCCCCTCTTCCCTTTACCCCTTCATAACAAGGGGGAGGGGTAAGGGGAAGGGGTAAGGGGTAGAAATGGGATTGGGCCAGAGTAGAGGACATTAAGGGAGGGATTGGCCCTTATTTTAGCAGTATGGCGAGAGGTCAAAGTCTCCACCAGGCCGTTGCTCTTCTTTCTGCACTGCTGCCCGGCTGACAGCTAGCAAACTGAACATCGAGGGACATGGGACATGCTGCAATGGGCAAGTCGCGTCAAACACACACACACACACACACACACACACACACACACACACACACACACACACACACACACACACACACACACACACACACACACACACACACCCCTTCAGATTTATAGCGTCGGCTGAAAAGGGGGGGGCTAAAGCAATTTAGATAAACCTTTTTACACATATGCAGAAAGAAATAATTAATTGTGCGAACGGGAGAGGAGGTTCCGGGTCATTTGTTTTATATGCCATTCAATTTCTTCACTCTGGAATAATACAGAGCTTTGTTCAGTTTGTTGGTATACGTCTGAGCTTCTCAATGACCTCAATTTAAAAAACAGCAGTATGTGTAGGACTGCCGATCCAAAGTCTTGGCACAGATGAACTTCTAGTGCTTGGGGTAGTGTCCCTGTTGAACTTATGTAAAGCACTCCTGGTGTACCGAAACCCCTTTGAAAGTCTACAATTGTACCTTATTTTTGTCACGTAGTTTTGGTCAATTGACGTTGAATGAATTATAAATTGGGGGGAATAACATTATTGCAATAAACTAGGCAGCTTCAAAAACCTACCTGTTTCTGTGCCAGGAAGTAAAAACAATCTATATACAATGACATTTGCTTGGACAGAATATAGGATTTGGACCATTAACCAACCAATTGTTGCTATTGGCTCAGGGTTGCTTACATGCAATTTCCTGTGCACATAACTTCTTGTTGACGCCTATTGATGCCTCTGAGAGGATTTGTTAAAGTAACTCTTTTAAATTAGCTGGTCAATCTTATGAAATATTGGGATGCCAAACTATTTTGGCACCTTTACATACAAAGTCAATACATTACTTGCACATTAGGCAAATTAGGTTATTGATAATTACATTCACTTGTTATGGAGCTGAAACAATTATTGAATTCAATCATCTTTATATGGAGAATAAAGAAAAACTAATATATCCTCTATTTTAGTCGGCTCTGTCTAAAAAGTGGTTTAAAATCCATAAATGTGTCTATTGGCAACATCCATAGATTTTATGCACAAGTTCCCAAATAACTACGAATAAAGGAGCTCTATGTTATCATGATATGTCATCAGTGATTAAGGAAACATACTGTATATAGCTATGTCTATATTATAATAATAATTTTATTTGAAGGCGCCTTTCTTGGCACTCAAGGACACCGTACAAAGGTACACAAAAGTCATTAGAAAGAAAAAACATTATGGCATCTCAGACAACAATGCGACAGCCACTATGTTCTCCTTTTACGTTCCTCCATTCTTGGTTGTAACATTTGTTTTGGTTTCATCTTATTCTCTGAGTACCCCGGGTTGTCAGATATTAAACAAATTGGCACACAGAAACAGCGTGCTGCATCCATGACAGCAAACGAACAAGCTGGATCAACTGAGATTTGACTAACTTCCACCCGACCTAAAAAGCCTTGTCCTCTTCCGAAAGAGCTCCTGTGGCGCATTCAGCCAGGAGTGGCCGGAGACAACTCTCTCCCATATTGTTAATTTGGACTGCAGTACCCATTTTAAACGCCTAGTGTCAATGTTACATAATTGTACCTTTAACAATGAGTATAATAGGCTCCTGTAGGCATACAGACAGTGTATCGAACTTTGCTTGAAGTAGGCCTACGGCTTTTTCTGTTAGCCTACGTCTTTCTTTTGTACTGCTTTGCTCGAAACGTTTTGTAAACCTATAATCATCCGAGAATACAGTGATTGACAACCAGCACAGAAAACGTAAACGTTGCTGATTTATTTCGGCGGAGCAGAAAACAACAGACTTGCGAGGACAATTATGATTAGCTTAAGTGGGTTAAGTCTAGCATCGCAAAACTCACTCAGGTGCGTTTATGTTGAATTAAAGTTATAAATGACTCTACTGCCACCCGGTGAAAATGCAGTGGCTGTCCATATAAGAGATGAGGTGCGAGTCGTTTTATCGCATCATATCACTCATAGCGGTTGACCTGTTTTGTTCGGGTCCCTGCCTTCGACAGTTGACATTTTTCCCAGCCCCCAGGATGATTGATGGCGCATGGACTTGAACCGACATGTGAGGAGCTTTCACTCATCTTTGATAGATCCTCTGGTGCTGTCTGCTCCACTCACTGCCTCGCATTTTAAACAAGGTCCAAACCAACAGCCCTGGGTTCAGGAGATTACACTGCTACTGCCCCTTGCACTTCTAAAAGGATTATTCCTTTCAACAGTTGCCATTCTGAAAAAAAATGCTTTCATGAAATAACATGCTAATAAAGGAGGGATTGTTAATTTGTGCAGATTTATAGGAGCCATCCGAGGCCATAAGGGCCCGCCAGAGTCAGAGGTCCTAAAAGCGTGTATATTTTGACAGATGTGTTCCACGTGTTTCATTTTGTGACTTGTTTCATGTTATGATTGATTGGGTTTGGATTCATTAAATATGGGCCAAAGCAGTGACTGAAGTTATAATTGCTACGGAACAGTTTGTTTTGTGAAGAACTTTGGTTTCTAAAGCTGTCAGTCACCATGTGGGGAGGTGGGGATGTTTGAAGCAGGCCAAACTCTGCTCGTCACTGATGTAGCATTCGAGATGGTAGTGAGAGAGAGTGTGCATTCCGTGTGTGACTGCAGAGAGCTTTGCAACAGGACCCATTTCATGTCAGACCCAAACTGCTTGTCTCTATCAACAAAATGTATCTTCTTATTTGGTCGAGGACCGAGGTGTATGATGTTTTTTGAGCATTTACATTCCTGTCTTGAGTGTATCTTTGCCCAGATCCAATGTTTTGCCCTGTCCAGACACCATAAGAGAGGACTCCTGAATAGTTTGTTAAAATATTTAAAATGCAATTCAACAAAGTCTTCTCAAGACACTAAATGATACAGAAAAGGACATGAGCTCCACATCTGCCATCGGCATCTCAGCCTGTCTTGATTAATGGCTCCATATCTGCTTCTGGAGGCGTGAAATTATCTTTAATTACACTTATTGCGGTTCACGGGTAGTGTCTTGTTCTGCCCTGGTAGACAAGATTTTGGTAAACACCTTTTTTTCTCCTTTCAATTATCAAAGTGTTTAGTTCGTAAGCCTGTAAGGAGCAGAACATTGGCATCATCTTCTTCCCAGTAAAATCGGTCTCCGAAGGCAGGACTCAACATGAGCGAGAACAGGTGTCTCATTCAGCCTTTGTTAGGATGGGATTTGGGAGGACGCAGGAGTTTAGAGGACAGCATGGTATATATACTGATGTTATACCTGCCTCCGGGGACCTGGTATTCAGGATGAGAGTACCTAGATATAGGTCATCCATAATGTACTATGGCTGATCTTTGGTCTTGTTTTCCAGAGTACTGGATGCAGCAGGCTCCCGCTCTGATTTCTGTGTGGATTCTGTGCCCTCTAGTGGATCCAAGAAATTCTTGGACTTGATCTGTGTTTGTGTGGGAGCACGCTCATGTGTGTGTGTGTCGTTATTAAGTGCGAGCCAGGTCAAGTTGAGTAAGCGTAATTGTATCACAGTGATTTAAAAAAATCTGATTAGCTATTTTCATATGTTCATATTTTAAGAAATCCAGTTTTTGGTTTTTCAATAGTGGGTTACCAGTTGAGAGCAATGTAAAGCAAAACATTAATGATGAAACAACACCTTAGAAATGTCTAATTGGCAGATACAAAGGCAGAATATGAATGAAAAAGAGTTGGTTCGTTTTGTGTTATACATTTTTCAATACTGCTATGACACATCTCCTATTGCCCTCTCGAGAGAAAATCTTATCTAACCATACATCATAAAACAACACGCATCGTTCTGGTGTGGGTATTTAGCTATTCGACATAAACATGTTTTTGTCTCTCATGCGGTGTGAATTACGTTTTTTCTCTATTCTTAAACCAGCTTCTCAGCGTTCTCAACTAATTGGGTTGCTACTGCACATCACTACAAGCAAACCTACTTCAATTGCAACCAATTATCTTGATTCACAAGAAAGGGTAGCGACTGTGAAAACATTACAAATTCATTCAGGTTATTGGTCATGGTCGCCCAAAAGGTATATTGCTGACCCTTAGAAGCTCATAAACATTTGGTGTTGTGAGTGGAACAACACACCCACTTATCCTCCTGCCTCCTTTTAGGCAAAGTATCATATTTTAATAATGTCGTGATGTGACTTCACCCGTGACTAAAGCCGAGAGCCGAGTGCCTTCCTCACTTAGAGTGTTGCAAACTGGTGTCACGTCAGCTTCGGCCCCTAATCGGGTCCCTGCTTATCGTTTACCCTTTTATAACAGCCACAGTGTGTGTGTGGCGGTCTCTGTAATACATCCGTCGAGAGCCTTCTCACTGCTTTCTCTGACAACTTCACAGCACTATGGTGCCCCGTCTTCTACCTGTGTAATCTTTCAATGATTGTCAAATTTGTGTCGCTATATTTCATTTAATTGTTTTTATCTCGCCGTATCTCCAGACAGGCCTCATTGCTAGACACAAGGCGATTAAAAAGAGTGCACGCAGAGAGAGTGAGGATAATGTGTTTTGTCGGATTGAACGCGAGTCTCAAAGCCAGCTTTATTTAGATAGATTCACTTTTTGTCTGTATGTTTCCCCCCAAGGGAGTCAACAGCTTGATGTAGGCCTGTATAAGACGACGTACCTAAACACTCAACATCGAGATCAAGCATGCGTATTAGTATATAGGCGTGTAAACATTTATTGTGTCAATTAAAGCAGAAGTTATTTCATGTTTTGGATGTATTTTCTGACAGACACTATAGCCTATGACATTACACCGTGAGGGTGCCCTTCCCGCCCAATTAAAACAAGACAGCATATCTGCAGAGAAGATTTAAACTCAAGCATTTAGTTCATTTTAATTACTCTCCTCTCACTTTGTCCCTCCCTCAGTAACACGCACACTGCGACAGCCTCCAATTAGGATCGGGCTTATTGCTCGCTTTCTTTAACAGCTATCCCTAATTAGGAGGAACTCGACAAACACACACTCACATGCACACGCACATGCGCACTCACGCACACACACACACACACACACACACACACATACTCTCAAACGCACATACACTTACTCACACACACACACACACACACACACACACACACACACACACACACACACACACACACATACATACTCTCAAACGCACATACACTACTCACACACACACACACACACACACACACACACACACACACACACACACACACACACACACACACACATACTCTCAAACGCACATACACTTACTCACACACACACACACACACACACACACACACACACACACACACACACACACACACACACACACACACACACACACACACACACACACACACACACACACACACACACACACACACACACACACACACACACACACACACACACACACTCACTCACCCGCACACGTATGCCCAACGGCTCAGTCGACACCAGGTGCCCGGTGGAATCAGGGCTATCCGTCTCTTCTGAATTTATTTCTGTCTATTTGTTATTCTGCCTCCGTCTCGACACCGCTGAACTTTGTCACTCTCCACATCGCTGACACACCGTAAGCCTGCCAGCTTCGATGGCGTATTAAATGAGTAGTGCAATGCCATTGCAAACAAAAAATAATTTTATATATGTATATATATATACATATATATATATATATATATATATATAGGCCTATATTAAGAAGTACTGCAAATTAAAGAGTTTATTATAGAATTATGATCATAATGGAAACTGGCATAATGGAAACGATTTTTTTTCCTAAGGATAGAGATGAGAGAACAAGGTTTTTTATAGGAGTTTCAAAACAAGCGATTTATGAAAGAATCACTTTCTCTCTGTGCTCCATTTGTTTTGTAAACCATCTTCACCATTCAGGGGACCCACTATGACGTGCATCATTTATTTATTTATTAAAGGTTGTTTGCCATTTACACTTGAATCAACTTCCGAATGAGTCTATGGATTCTGTCTATTGATAAGGAACATTGGCAGCAATGTTCAGGAACGGATAATTTAATTACATTGCTTGAATGCAACCACAGGGTATGCCAATAGGCCATTATCTAACTAATGAGCTACACTGGTTTTGTCCTTTCTTTTGCACCTTTCACATCTCTCATATTCTGATATAATAACTGAATATATATATAGATAGATATATAGATATACATATTACACTGGGATTAAGGAGGTCAATGAAGGAAGGTTCCGGACTAGGATCAAGTCAGATTCAGGACTAGGATCATGTCATAGCTCACCATAAGCACAATGGCCTTTATGATCAAAAAGTGCAGCCTGACTCATCTGATAGTCGTGCTGTTTTCCGATCACGGTTGCTGTCAGTGTTTCCATACCGGTTGTTTTTATTTTTGTGTCGTGCGGTGCATTGCGTTCTCCTGAAATACTGGAGAAACAATATTTTACCCCTATCTTAGCTTCATGCTTTCCAATCAGTTTCTAAACTTCAAAATATTCAAATTGTTCTACAGTTTTATGGATTTATAGTTGAAGATGATTTTTCTGCAGCATGTTTTAATTTAATTTAAAACTGTCTGTCTGTCTGTCTGTCTGTCTGTCTGTCTGTCTGTGTGTGTGTGTGTGTGTGTGTGTGTGTGTGTGTGTGTGTGTGTGTGTGTGCGTGTGCGTGTGTGTGCGTGTGCGTGTGTGCGTGTGCTGCTGCAGACGCATAGGGAAACATTGGAAGGGAACCGTAACTGTTTAAACAAAACATCCAAGAGATGAGGTGTAAGCCTAGCCCCAGGCACACATTCTCTGGCTCGCACTTTTAGGGAGTGGCCTTTTTTAAATGTCATCAATATTATTTTATCCTCATCTCGGCCATAATAGTACAGTTCCTGCTTGCATAATTACAGTACCCTTGATCGATTTTATGTCTTTAGTCAAAGTTGTCAAAGCTGGGAGGATTCTTTTGACTTTATTTTGTGATGATCCTCAACTTTGGATATAAATTCTGAGGAGCTCAGCTCAGCTCATCTTATTTCTAAACCAAAGGGACATTGATTACTGTTGGGTTTTACAGTGCGGCTGAAATTGTTATGTGTGTGGTGGGGTTTTATTACCAGTATTTTATTACCAGTATTGGTGATAAAACTTTGACACTGTGGTTGTTGATTTAGTCATCTGCGTCACACACTCCCAACAGACATTGATTGACCAGTAGAGATGAGACTACCAGCCAACATGTCTTTATTGACAGGAAAATGCAGATTACCACAGGCAATGCCATAATCTGAAAATCAATAAGCATTAATATATCAGCCAAATCTTTATGCAACTACTATGCAACTATCACATTGAAATGACCGCCTCCATTTTGTAAGCATGGGAGCATTAGCATGTTAGTTACCGTGTTGGTGAAAACGTTTATTTGGCAATTGCTTATTAATGAATCAGAAATGGATTTGTCATTATGGGAAGACATTGTTGCGTTGGAAACTGCCGCAGTTTTGCTCCTCTGAAACGTGGCAAAACAACATTTTCACAACATTAGCCTCTGGTTACGGTTAATGGACGTGGATTTAGGATTTTACAGCGCTACAACTCTCTTGAGTCCTTTTAGTATGACGTAGTGTTGTCAACTGAAAAAGCTCTGTGATGCATTTTGATGTACTGCTGTACAATCTATCTATCTATCTATCTATCTATCTATCTATCTATCTATCTATCTATCTATCTATCTATCTATCTATCTATCTATCTATCTATCTATCTATCTATCTATCTATCTATCTATCTATCTATCTATCTATCTATCTATATAGCCTTAACATAGCCACACATTTACATGTATGCAGCCAGTAGTTATCAATTTTAATTGAACACAAGCTATTTTACATTTTATTGAGTTTTTTTTATTTCAACAGAACAATTGTCGCCAGACAGAGGGTGGCTGCCCTTCTTCTGCTGCGCCGTAGGCGGGCAAGGAGAAGACGAAGGGTTTAGGTGCACCCCGTCAATGAACGGAGACAAGAACTGGGGGTATGCCACAATCTGGTCCAGGAGCTCCGTGCAGATCCTGAGGCACGCCAATATTTCAATTCGCCACTAGGAAGTGTGCAATGGCAGAACCGTATGGAGTAGCCTAGTCATGATGACCTATAATCTAGTTATTATCCCTCTCTGGTATACTCTTTTGCATATATATATATATACTTTTTTTTTATCCCTCGGGATAAATACAGTGATGTTATTGCTGTGCTGGATTCAGTAGCCAGTGTATTTTATTTGAGTGCTCGAGACACTTAATGTTATTTTTCCTTAAATCCAGAGAGACAGTTAATACATGACAATGCATTTTTGAGCTTTGCCTGTGTTTTCTTTTACTTATCTATTTTATTGTATGAGAATGTTTCTATGTGAAGCACTTGAGTCTGCTTCATGCATGAAAAGTGCTATATAAATGCAGTTGCCTTGCCTTAAATAAAAATATATTTAAGTAATCTGGTTTCTACGTACATGGTGTGATTATATGTGACTTGATTTCGTCTATTTCCCATTATGGTTAATGGTTTGGGTACTTAGTCCACCATTGTTGATTTCTCACCTGAAGATCCAATCTCCAGAGCTATGGCTCGCCAGGCAATGACCTTTTTGGAGTTGTCTTTGTAATGACGGGTACTTTGGTCATACAATTCGACATATTTTTCCACCTCGACGACCAGTCTCTCATCGTCCATTCTCGTAATTGTTTATCACAAACGAAAGAGGGCGACATCCAGTGGTGAGGGGTAGATATGGAGGTGCCTACGGGACCCGGGATGTACAAACCAGCTTTTACAAAGCGCTTTTTCAGGGGCGGCGACGCTCGGGAATAGAACATTGGCTCGAAGAGTAGTTGGGCGGCGCGGCGCGGAACGCTGCCGCGCGTCTAGTCGGCGCCGGTGTGGGCTAGTACACCCGGAATAATGGGGGCAGACTTTTTGACGCGCCGCAGCGGCGCGTATGATAATAGCGTTATGATAATAATAATAATAATAATAATACGTGAAGCTATCCGTGGTGGTCCACCACGGATAGCTTCACGTATTATTATTATCATAATAATAAATAAATGAATAAATATAGATATATAAATCTATAATAAATAAATAAATAAATAAATATATGAATGCGACACGTGGCGGCGGATTGTATTTGCGTGGTCGCATATCCGTTACCAAGGCAACCCGCTGGGCCGCATCTGCACGTGGTTTAACTAATTAGTGCCACGCTCCGCGCTAATGAGTTCACCTGCATGTGGCGACTCGTGCTCAGTCATCTCTAACTTCTGCTGCTCAGTAGGCCAAACTAAGCAGGTCGGTCTCCCCACTAACCGTCTAACGTCTCCCAGGTACGGTGATGTATACTTTAGGAGTTTAACCAGAACTTGGTTGGAGTTTCCCGGTTTTGTGTGACAAATGACAGTTCTTGTAACGAACGCTTTTCGAAGTAAAACGGACCACCACATCTGGACCTGCTGTGAGTAGAACGTTTATTTTCCTACTAGGCTTACTTGATGTTTAATGTTGGTTCTTGATGTAATTGGACATCATTTGTAGTGTTTTTGCGTGGTTATAGGCAATTTATTTGTGTGGTTAAATGTGTATTCAATGTGCTAGTTGTGTGGGCTGATTTAAGACGTCTATAGAGTCTGATGCGTTTGCCAAATCATGTTTTTTATCAAGCCCTTGATCGTTTTATTAGGTGGATTTTTGCCTTTTCAAAACAAAACAAATTAAAAGTTAAAACCCTTAAGAATTTGATATATTTCTTTCAAGTATATTAGTCTAGATGCAGCTAAACTATACACAACTGCCAAAATAAAGTAAAAAAAAAAGATTAGTATCAAGTTTTAATGAAGTTTCTACAGGTTAAAGGAAGATTGGTGCCAATATTTGGGGAAAGGAATGCATGATTAATTCAAATTAAGTTAGCTTGAATCAACTTTGCCTCAGTGGTGTGGTTTGAGCACTAAAACGAATCTGCTCGTTCGGTTACTTCACAGGTCAAAGAGGAGAAAGTGATTCTGTGAGTATCAAAACTGAACCATGAAGAAGAAACTGCGAACTGTAAGTCCTTATATTTCCTCTTTATGCTGGGGCATTGTTTTGGCCTCCTCGTTGGCTGAGGTGGAAAGGTGAATGATTTAAATAATGTTTTTTATTTGGTACGTGGGCTAATTACCTGTTTAGTTTGAACATGTGTCAATGCTGTGTTAGAAGGGGTGTAGTATAGGTTCCAAGTGAATTGTGAGAATAGTAACATAGGGTTTCTCAGAGTGCAGCCAAAACATACTCCAAGGTTTTGTCTAGATTTTCTTTCGACATGCTTCGCCACTACTTCCTGAACTTTGCATCACGTCACATGAGTTACCGTATTGATGAGGGTTCAGATTGAGTGATCAGAGATGCATGCTAGGGTTCTGCGCTGTCTGAAGCCTCCAGCTCTGTAGACTTGCCCCCTTCAGGTGAAGGCATGTGTCTAAGAGGTGGTTGTGAAGTCATTTACATGAACTGGGATGTCATTCAAGATGGTGACAGGCTCTCACCTAAAGGAGAAACGCCCGGGGATGAGAGGTGAGGGCTCTTCCTCAACGACTAGAACACCACCTCGGTCCTTCGCTAGAGAACCATGGAGCACCTTTCAACGTTGCCCACCATACATCTTGAAGCCTTAGCTACGGTTTCTCTACCTCCGCAGCTGGAGTAGAGCACAGATGCAGTCACGAAAAGGGTCCTTGGTGGGATCTTACCGCGATAGGTTCTGATTTAAGAGGACCGAACTTCCAGGACCAGCTGGCCTCCTCCATTACTCTGCAGTTCAGCCTGAGAAAGGCTTGCATCTGAGCCAGCAGAGGGCTCATCGGCCTGCTGTTCATATGGGATGAGGAGAATCCTACTGTAAAGACCTACCAACCAATCCCTGCTCTGTTCAAGGTCTGGTCCGTTCATGACCTACCTACCAACTACTGGGACGTCCGATACCTACCAACTACTGGGACGTCCGATACCTACCAACTACTGGGATGTCTGAAACCTCCCAACTACTGGGATGTCTGAAACCTCCCAACTACTGGGATGTCTGAAACCTACCAGCTACTGGGATGTCTGAAACCTACCAGCTACTGGGATGTCTGAAACCTACCAGCTACTGGGATGTCTGAAACCTACCAGCTACTGGGATGTCTGAAACCTACCAGCTACTGGGATGTCTGAAACCTACCAGCTACTGGGATGTCTGAAACCTACCAGCTACTGGGATGTCTGAAACCTACCAGCTACTGGGATGTCTGAAACCTACCAGCTACTGGGATGTCTGAAACCTACCAACTACTGGGATGTCTGAAACCTACCAGCTACTGGGATGTCTGAAACCTACCAGCTACTGGGATGTCTGAAACCTACCAGCTACTGGGATGTCTGAAACCTACCAGCTACTGGGATGTCCGATACCTACCAGCTACTGGGATGTCCGATACCTACCATCCCACCACTGGGGTGACCTAATCAGATTACCTTCTCACCACTTCCATCAAATCCCGTCCCTGTTCTCAGGCTCATCAAAGCGGAAGAGTTTGAGTCTGAAGGAAAACAACTGGACTGCCTGTGGCTCTTCAGGTGGGCATGGCGAGGGTTCTACCTTGCCTGGTTGTTCATGTGGTCAGGGTTTTACCTGGCCTGGTTGTTCATGCGGTCAGGGTTCTACCTGGCCTGGTTGTTCATGTGGTCAGGGTTCTGCCTGGCCTTGTTGTTCATGCGGTCAGGGTTCTGCCTGGCCTGGTTGTTCATGCGGTCAGGGTTCTGCCTGGCCTGGTTGTTCATGCGGTCAGGGTTCTGCTTGGCCTGGTTGTTCATGCGGTCAGGGTTCTGCCTGGCCTGGTTGTTCATGCGGTCAGGGTTCTGCCTGGCCTGGTTGTTCATGTGGTCAGGGTTCTGCCTGGCCTGGTTGTTCATGTGGTCAGGGTTCTGCCTGGCCTGGTTCTTCATGCGGTCAGGGTTCTGCCTGGCCTAGTTGTTCATGCGGTCAGGGTTCTGCCTGGCCTGGTTCTTCATGTGGTCAGGGTTCTGCCTGGCCTGGTTCTTCATGTGGTCAGGGTTCTGCCTGGCCTGGTTCTTCATGTGGTCAGGGTTCTGCCTGGCCTGGTTCTTCATGTGGTCAGGGTTCTGCCTGGCCTGGTTCTTCATGTGGTCAGGGTTCTGCCTGGCCTGGTTGTTCATGTAGTCAGGGTTCTGCCTGGCCTGGTTGTTCATGTGGTCAGGGTTCTACCTGGTTCGGTTGTTCATGTAGTCGGGGTTCTACCTGGCCTGGTTGTTCATGTAGTCAGGGTTCTACCTGGCCTGGTTGTTCATGTAGTCGGGGTTCTACCTGGTTCGGTTGTTCATGTAGTCGGGGTTCTACCTGGTTCGGTTGTTCATGTAGTCGGGGTTCTACCTGGCCTGGGGTTCTTCATCCGGGCGTGATCAGGGTGACGAGGCATACCATGTGTGAGCGTGATGACATGGGGATACGCACTTATTATACATCACAACATTTTAGGAAATGGTCCTTCAAGCTTGAAAGACTGCGACGTGGCTGCCCTTTCTAGCCCCGACATGATAGTTGGCTGGCAGGCCCTGTGGATTGTATCTTCTGGACTCCTGTGCTGGGATGCAAGTTTTTCTTGGGCTGAATTGCAATGCATTTGTCTATGCTAGCTGGACCTGGGAGTTGGGTCCCCCTTTGAATCAGAAACCATCTTGGTAACATCCCAACTAGGGTTCTCTTCATGCTGTAACCAAGCTCTTCTTCAGCTGAGGAGGAAAAGAAATCCTCGCTGGGGCTTCAAGATCTATGAAGAGGAATATTGAAATGTGTGCAATGGTTCCCTCCCGTAGGCGCTGTGGTGTATTCTAGTCGCTGAGAAAGAGCCCTCGCATCCTACCCATGGCGTCTCTCCTTGGGGAGTCCCTGTCACAGTCTTGACGGATGTTCCAGGTCATGTAACTGATGCAAAAGCCCTTTTGAACACTGTTTCTCCGGAGGGGGGCGCGTCTACAGAATAGTAGACTTCAGACCGCACAGTATCCTAACATGCATCTCTGGCCACTCAGACCACACCCGGATCAATATGACAATGCTCATGCGATGTGAAGCGAGGAAGTAGCCAAAAGACAGATTAGTTAGCTTTTTTTGTACACTGGCATTGTTAATTGGTAGATAATTAGTTAAATGGGGTAACTGAAATGTTTAGTCAAAATGTTTTGTACATAAACCAACAGCAACAAACTACCAGATCGCCTCAAGGTAAGTCTGTTGGCTGTATTTTGCAATGAGACGACCACAAGATCTTCATCGTCGTTCAGCTCAAGGTGAGGTGCTGGTTACGTTACTTAGGGATGGTTCGTACTGGAACGTTACGATTCCAGTATGACGGGGCTTGGGGTTTCTGTAGAGGTTGGTAGTTAGTTTTGTGCAGTCTGTGAAGCTCTAATGCTGCAGTACTGTGTGGTGGAGGATAACTGGCAGTACGAACGAGTAGATTGGCAATTGCGTTACGTCATCCACACCTTATTATGGCGTCTGGCAGTACGATCAGGATTGGCAATTGCGTTATGTCATCCACACCTTATTATGGCGTCTGGCAGTACGATCAATATTGGCATTTGTGTAAACCTCATAACTAATGAGCGTACCCAATTAAGGTAATCTGGTAGTGCCCCATTTCTATAGGTAACCATCTGTGATTATTGGTAAATCCTTATGCACTAGAAATTAGGAAGGGCACTCTTAAAATATATATATTTTTAATTATCCCACAAAATACCGCAAACTACTTTGATAACTGCGCTCTACAATCAACTCTCGATTTTCTGCGCATACATTTATCGGGTCGCGTAAAAGATGGAGACGACGGCATTTACCTACTACGGCTTTTTATTTCTTCAACAACCCAGCAGCTGAATGTGGCCAAGTATCATTTTACTATCTAAATTACTATTGATATTGCTAGTGTTCTAAATATCTGGGCTGTGATCTGCTCAATATAGTTTCTGCTAGACTTCAGAAACAAAAGGAAGGGTTAAATGTAAGTGTGCTTATTCACGTATTATCAAATGGTATAGCTGTTTAGAAAAGTAAAGTTAATTGTTGCGCAAATGCTACCATAAACCTTTGACTTTTGAATAAATCAAACTAAGCACAAGGCAACTAAGATACGTGGTGACCAAGAACTCTTATATTGATGTTCAGTTTATTATTGGTGAGGCAGTGATGTAAAGCGCGTCGTGGTGTTTTTAAATGGATGAATGTTGTGCTAACAGACGGGGGGGGAAACTCTAGGCCTTGCAGTCCTGATCCTGTATGATGCAGAAGATGTCAATCCAACCGCACATGTGAGTGTTTGATATTGAAGCTTTCACATTGATTCCCACAGTATTTACCAATCTTTTATAACATTATGATCTTCTCAGTGATCTCTGCAGCGTGGTCGGTGGGAGGAGATGTGGCCGAGCAGTTGAACCAGGTTCTATCGGTGTAAGTGGCTTTCGATCAATGTTGATTTTTGCGTTAAAAGGATGAATATTGGATGTTAATGTGCTTGATTATGATGGTTCAGTACCTTGATTTAGTGTTTGGGAGTCCGCTTCCTGAAGACGTCCAACCTGTGTCTAGTTTATTGCTTCTCTTTCTGAAAAATGTACTCATCGCTTTGGTTAAAAGCATCTGCTAAATGCCCTCAATGTAAATGTAGTTGATTAATAAAGCTAATTTACAGCAGTTTAGAAATGGCACGTCGTCTCCCAAGGTTTAGTTAAATATTGTACAACACAGCTGGTTGGACCTGAGGCTGGGGACCAGAGGGTAACCCCACTACCTGGACCAGTAATGGGGCACCCCACTACCTGGACCAGTAATGGGGCACCCCACTACCTGGACCAGTAATGGGGCAGCAGGGTGGACCAGGGTACCATCTCCAAGCCGCTCTGAAACTAATTGTTGAGGCTGATTATTTTTTATTATCTTTCTCAGATTTTCATTCTGACAGTAGTAGTTTATACATTTCTCAACGAGTCAACTTGTAAACTTGAAGTTAGATATTTTTCCCCCTTTACAAGTGCAAGGGTGTGCAGGTTTGACCTCCCCGGCTTTGTTACCAGATTTTGGACCCAACTACTGCCGTTTGATGTTAGGTCAGGACGCGTTGGTGGAGGAGGAGGGCTGATGGAGGAGAGCCGACGGAGCCATGGTGGACGAGAGCCGACGGAGCCATGGTGGACGAGAGCCGACGGAGCCATGGTGGACGAGAGCCGACGGAGCCGACGGAGCCGTGGTGGACGAGAGCCGACGGAGGAGCCATGGTGGAGGTCCTGCCTTAATAATGATGTCGGGGTGAATGCAGCCAGTCTCTAGATTGATTATCACTCTCACTGCTACTGAACGGTTTCTGTTCTAAAATCGGTTACTTCAGCCGTCATCTAATATGGCAGATTTAGAGAAAACCGTCCTTGGCTTAATGGAGCCATCAGTGAAGTTTTATTGAGACTCTAACCACTCAATGTGAAGGCTGGAGTCTACGCTACTGGCACAAGAATTCTACAAGTTTTATCGTTTGTTTTAAATATTGAGTTACAGCTGAGGCAGAAGACTGTTTGAATAATGTTAACAGTCAAATTTCAAATGTGTGCTGTTGAATTCACAGAATGTTCTACCATTCTCCTGC
Organism: Gadus macrocephalus; assembly: GCF_031168955.1. Classification (NCBI taxonomy): domain Eukaryota; kingdom Metazoa; phylum Chordata; class Actinopteri; order Gadiformes; family Gadidae; genus Gadus; species Gadus macrocephalus. The sequence goes on from NC_082389.1 coordinate 2,364,772, forward strand.
ATAACACATTTTCAAGTGTGTGCATGGTTCTTATTTTTTTTTTTTAACTTGCAGTGTCTTCTATTCCTCTACATTTTACACCAAAAGCCAGTACTTTGGTTCAGAATGGTTTAAAAGAGGCGTCCAAAGATTAATCCCACCCACTGCTCAACTGCCACCCCTGTTTGTTACAGACCCGATGCCCTTGGCTGATGGAGGAACTGCATCTGGAGGACGACCATGAATCTACCTGCCAACAGGTGGTACTGGTTTGCACTGGTTTGCATGAACTGAACATGGTGGACATGAGGCAAATTCCCTGCTTTTTGCCCCAGACCAGGACTCTGTGATGGAGGGGGGCTGATAGAGCCGTGCTGAGGACCTGCTGGTGAAGGACGTCCCTCGGTGGGGGGGCAAGGACAGCCGACCCTGAGGTGATTATACCTCACACTGCCACCTCAATGTGAAGGAGTAGGCTGCTAGACTAGCCACTCCACCAGCCCTACATCGGTCTATTCAGCCATCGTTTTGATCAGAATGATTTTGAGAAAAAAGTCGCTGGGTTAATGGAGCTGTGAGTGAACAGTATTTATTCAATCACAATTTTGCTCTCCATGTGAGGCTGCAGCGTCTGATTTCTCACACGAGTTCTGAAAGTTGTTATTCTGTAAAGGGGATTTTGGAAACGGCTTGTAAGGCAAATCAAACTCGCACCTGGTGGTATAATGTCCCCTTTTAAAATGAAGAAAAACTGTCTACTGAGGTGCGGGAATGTTTTTTATTTTTTTTCATATCCTGATTGTATCGCTGACCCACCAGGATCCGCTCGGAAGACTACGATGCGACTGCAGAGGTCTCAGGAAGGTAAAGGACAGCTGTGGGTCATCATTGTGTTCTGTCATGTGACGATCAGAACTAAGTGTTTCAATTATATATGGAACTGAACAGCATTTTCATCAACTAGAATATTTCAGTGTTCTGACTTAAAAGATTACAAACTATAGCTGCTTTGCATTTGCTTTAGTTTCTATGCCAGTTGGAAAGAATAAAACGAATCATATTTAATGCCCTCATTAACACTCCAGCCAGGGCTTTGGTTTAAACCGGGCGTCACAAGAATACCCCCCCCCACCCCCCCCCCCCCCAAATTGCTCATCTACCACCACTGTTTACACAGACCAGGAGTCCTTGCCTGAGAGCTGATGGAGGAGCCGTGCACCTGGAGAACCATGAGTCTGCCTGCCAACAAGTAGTACTGGTATGTTTGCATGAACTGAACATGACTTGTACTGGGAAACTACCGTTTACTACCAGACATTATAGCCAACTACCACTGATGTCAGACCATCAAACTACCACTTTGATTGTGCCCAGACATTGAGGCCAAACGGCCCTGTTTGTCCCCAAACAGGAAGGCGGGGCATAGGGAGGTTATGGAGGACCTGCCTGGTGAAGGACTTCAGGGTGGGGCGAGTGACACCCGACTCCAAGGGGATATCCACTGAGGAGAGAGCTGAAGGAGCCATGCATCTGGAAGGTGAGTCTGTTGCTGATGGAACTCTTAACGGGGCAGGATGGGGTGTTGGGCTCTCCATCAAATGGTGCTGGGTTCCACCCCTGAGTTCTCAGACTACATGGCATGACGTACTTCTGAATTCACCAAGTCTCTTTGGCTCCGGTCTGCTAAATAACTGAATCATTGTATCCTTTTGTATTCATATCATCCGTCTTTGTAAGGTGCAGTTGAAATGCTGTGTCCAGTCTGGGGCAGACAGACCTGAGCTGCATCAAACCTGTATCTCTGACCAGCTGGAGGCCTTTAGGTCAGTAGCCCACTGCTGAAGATGACATGGACATCGTGTTCATTGACTACAGGTGTAATAACCTTTTGATAACGTGACACTACCTAGACAGTCAACTGAACAATATGCTGTTTTCCTCTGTCCACATTTCAGTGATCAACAACCGCCACTCATCGCTGGCCTGTGGATTCATCTCCTCCACACTCACGCAACGTGACCTTGGCCTGTGGATTCATCTCCTCCACACTCACACAACGTGACCTTGGCCTGTGGATTCATCTCCTCCACACTCACGCAACGTGACCTTCTCACCATCTGTTGCACGTTTGGATGCACCTAGCGTGTTCCATCGAGGATTCCTTCCTCCCCACGGTGGGAGGGTTCCTTGTCCTTCAAGGCGTCGGGGTTCAGTGTTAGGGACAGAGTTAGGGACAGATGGCTGCGCTGGATTCACGATACACGCTTTGTGATCAAAATGGGTTCGGACATCGGACAAAACGCTTCCCAAAATGTTTCAATGTGCAAACGATTTTATAAAATGTATACTCGTGGTGTTTATATAAAATCGTATATAACAAATTCTACCTGGTTGTGTGGCTTTTTCTGCATGTTGTGCATTATGTGATGTTTAATACTGACCATAATGAGTTAACCTATACACATCTACCCTACCCTCGACCTCTACCCTCACCTTGACCCCCCCCCCTCTACCCTCACCTTGAACCCCCCCCCCTCTACCCTCACCTTGACCCCCCCCCTCTACCCTCACCTTGACCCCCCTCTACCCTCACCTTGACCCCCCCCTCTACCCTCACCTTGACCCCCCCCCTCTACCCTCACCTTAACCCCCCCCTCTACCCTCACCTTGACCCCCCCCTCTACCCTCAACTTGACCCCCCCCCTCTACCCTCACCTTGACCCCCCCCTCTACCCTCACCTTGACCCCCCCTCTACCCTCACCTTGACCCCCCCCTCTACCCTCACCTTGACCCCCCCTCTACCCTCACCTTGACCCCCCCTCTACCCTCACCTTGACCCCCCCTCTACCCTCACCTTGACCCCCGACCTCTACCCTCACCTTGACCCCCGACCTGTACCCTCACCTTGACCCCCCCCTCTACCCTCACCTTGACCCCCCCTCTACCCTCACCTTGACCCACCCCTCTACTCTCACCTTGACCCCCCCCTCTACCCTCACCTTGACCCCCCCCTCTACTCTCACCTTGACCCCCCCCTCTACCCTCACCTTGACCCCCCCCCTCTACCCTCACCTTGACCCCCCCCTCTACCCTCACCTTGACCCCCCCCCTCTACCCTCACCTTGAACCCCCCCCCCTCTACTCTCACCTTGAACCCCCCCCCTCTACTCTCACCTTGAACCCCCCCCTCTACTCTCACCTTGACCCCCCCTCACCTTGACCCCCCCCTCTACCCTCACCTTGACCCCCCCTCACCTTGACCCCCCCCTCTACCCTCACCTTGACCCCCCCTCACCTTGACCCCCCCCCTCTACCCTCACCTTGACCCCCCCTCACCTTGACCCCCCCCTCTACCCTCACCTTGACCCCCCCCCTCTACCCTCACCTTGACCCCCCCCTCTACCCTCACCTTGACCCCCCCCTCTACCCTCACCTTGACCCCCCCCTCTACCCTCACCTTGACCCCCCCCCCCCCCTCTACCCTCACCTTGACCCCCCCCTCTACGGGACTCTCTAAATCGACGCCACTTCGACCTGGGCGGGACTTTACGTCCTACGTCACTCGCTATGGGTTTGCATGTGTGCGCGTAGCCGTTTGTCTCAGGGATCTGTGCAGTGTGCACGAACTCCCTTGCACTACAGATTACGAGCGTCGGTGTCGTACGCGATGGAGGGTGGGTGACATTCCTACAGTCTGTGATGATGGGCTATATTTCTACAAATGACTTACTATTACTAGCGATTAACATGACGAAACAACACAAACTAAGCTAACATTAGACTATAGCCATACCAGATAACGCCATACCAGCTAACCCTAATTATTTATATTAAACTCTGAACCATTTTGCAACAGGCAACTGTGTGTTGGTGCGTCTTATTGCTTCCCACGTCTGCGTCTGCATCTTTCCCACTCCTGGCTAATAGTTTCAGCTTTTGTACTGTATATCAGAAATGATCACGCATTTCTCTAGGTATCTTAAGTTTCCTACTGGAGTCATCAAAACTTTAAACTTTGTTATTGTAAGAAATATTGTGTTGCAAAAACACTGTCTTACCCTTAGCGTTACCCTAACCTGAACCCCAGTAACATTTCTTCATCATAAACTACAAGTTACGCAAAATGGCATACAAACATCCAGTCCAATATGAAAGAAAAAAGCTAGCTTCATTAAGGAATCGAACCCCTTATCCCCGCGTTAATGAGTTGTTCTCTGACCACCAACCCATCAGGTCTTAGTACATGCGATTCAAGAGTTAACCACTTGACAATCTTTAAACTTCGGTTGCCTAGAAATTGTAAAGACAGTGATGTGTGTACATTGTTCGAGTATCCGTCACTCGCGATTTGTGTGTAGTCCAAAATGAAAGAAAAAACCTTGCATCACTAGGGAATCGAACCCCCAATCATCAGTTGGTCGTTGGTAACTGTAAACAAAGAGATCGCATTTTGTTTAACTGCTAACTAACAAACGGGTTTATGCGTTCACTGAACAAAGATTATGGAAATAAAAGACCACTTTTCCATCAGAAAAATCATCAGAACCGTTATTACCAACCCATAGACACTAAAAGCCAAAACCTTTCTCACATGCACACCCATCGCGAGTGACGGCTATGCGCACACATGCACACCCATAGCGAGTGACGTAGGACGTAAAGTCCCGCCCAGGTCGAAGTGGCGTCGATTTATGGCGAGTGGATAGTGCCAGGATTCCCTGGAGAAGGATAACAACGTGTGAAATGAACGTGTGGAGAAGCTACGCCGCCGCCATGTGGAGAGGATATGCACGCCGCCGCCGTTGGGACTGGGGTTCGATTCCCAGTCTATATATATAATTTTTTCTTCATTATTTTCTGGTATTAATATATCAAATGACTTGATGAATAAGTTGATGACATTTTATAAAAAACTTTAGTTTTTATGTGTCAAAAAGTCGGACCAGGTTTTGTGCAGGTTAAGTTTGGAACATAACCCGGTTTTGGGGATTTAAAGCTGCGTTCACCGCAGATTCCATGTGTTCACAATGGCATGCCCTTTTGATGAGAGCCCTGTTGATACCGGAGCGCCAATTATTCGTGCAATCCACCGGGAGAGATTTATAAGACCACGGCTATATCCGGATGACTTTTTGCTGGAGAGATACAGATTCTCACGCAAATCTTTAACATATTTAAATAGCTTTCTCCACAGTACCTTGCAGTGAATACATTAACGCCTCGACATGTTTCGATTGGTAGTGATTTTCACCTCTTGATATTGATTTATTTTCATTTTGAAAGAAACGACGCATCTCTCGCACATCTCAACGCCATCTCTCGTTCGGTTGTTTAGAACTGAAAATCCGGTTCCCAGGACAACATGACATTTTCACTTTCAAGCGGCCCGTTTCCCCGTTTCGATCAGGGTTTCCATGATCCATACATCACTTCTTTATAGGTTTGGCGTGGACGCGCACAACCCTGTGTTGATTGAACTAATGCATAACCGGTGCTGTAGAACCGACAGCTCTGGTTTAGTTGGCACAGGCTCACTCAACCTAGAGTTCAGCGTTAACTCTGTTTGTTAAACGTCCGTTCGTGGAATACCCCCCAGGCCTATGACATTTTCTGTTTTCTATCTAGGCTATATTATTCACTTTCTTTTTCAAAAGTTGTAGTTAATATATAAATCAATGTAACAATGTAAATGATCACAATGGAATTTCTTTGATGAAACAGAAAACATTTGTGAAATAACAACCGCATTCATCTGTGTTTCAAAGTAAATTTTAAGCATCGATCATTCAACAGAATCTGTGCTTTGACAGCAGATAATTAACCATACAAATGTTGAATTTGAGAAGGCAAGAAAGAAGAAAAACATTATTGGGCAGATAGAAGACTTAATTGTAGTCACTAGTTGTAAGCCAACATGTATTATTTTGGCAGACGGCCAAACAAAAGCTTTGATTGTAGTCGAAACATATATACTGTATATAGCTATGTCTATATTATAATAATACATTTATTTGAAGGCGCCTTTCTTGGCACTCAAGGACACCGTACAAAGGTACACAAAAGTCATTAGAAAGAAAAAACATGTTTCATAATTAATGACGATTCTGATTGGACAATGACAGATAATAGGTCTAGAACACTGAAAACTACTTTTGCCGTGATAGAATAAAAAAAAAAGTTGGCAGTGCGTCGCCCAAATCGCCCCTATACACCATCCGCCCCTGGGTGATAGGCAACAAGGAAATAAAGGCGTTCGAACTTGAAACTGATCCTACTAAATTCTGTTAAGTTCTGACAGGTTTTTATCAGACAAAAAAAACCTGCTCTGAAGAACTTTTAGTTTTCCAACGCAGTGCACATGAACGGTTGCTATCGGAAACAAGCGTCAGTAAGCGTTAGCGTCGTCACTGACGAGGCGTCTCGTTATCACCAGGACTGTGAACGCACCTTTAATCATACGTCGTACTCACGTCATATCCCGCCGGGGGTGGACTGGGACAAAAATACAGCCCTGGCATTTTCTGTCCAGACCAGCCCACTAAATTATCAGCACTAGGGGTGGGACGAGACGAACGGGAAGAACCCTGTATGTACTTTATTAAAACAATTTAATCAAGTACATACATCCAAATAATAGTACAGCTCTGCAAAGAGCAGTTGTTGCTTTTTTTTGTTTTTGTTTTTCAAGTTTGTGTCTCTTGTGCTGAAAGTTGTGAAACCTGAACAGGAAGTTAAAGACATCCTTTGGTTGCTGCATCTCCAACTGCATCTCCCCATATCTACATATCTACAAAACCCTTGTTAAATATCACACTTGATCCAACTCTAAATTCTCTCTTGCAGCTTTTAGTCTGTGAATGTGAAAATATTTTGGTGTAAGTCCAGCATTAGTTAAAACCAGACTCGGACAATGATAACAAAATATCCTGACAAATAATCTAAATAGAAATATATTACCGACAGTAGCAGCATTAGAGCTGAAACTCATTTGTTTCAACTGTGACTCAGTCATTGTGAAACCATAAATAGTAGGGATGGGCACGAGTAGTGAATTCCAAACTCGAGTGATCGAAGGAATTCCTCGAGGATCAATCGAGTACTCGTTTAATCAAATCTATTTTTAGAATGCAACGCATCTGCAGCAGGAATAGGCCTAACGATGAACGGCAATATTAAGAACCAAACATGTAATGCTTATTCTCCATCAAAACAGTCAGAGTTATCAGAGTATTCATTATTTATTTTTAAAAACTTTCAAAACACATTTTCCTTGCAAAAATAAATATGCGTCTCACAATTTAAATCACGTCGAACAAAGGCCTGTAACGGTTTAAAAAAAACAAAAACGAAACAAGTAGCCTAACCATTGCAAATGATTTAAAGCTGCAAATAAAACGGCAGCAAATGGACTATGGAAATACTCAGCGTTGTGATCTTCTCTACACGGCCGGGATGACAGCTGCGTCTTGCGGCAGTGAAAATAGCCGCAAAATTGATACATTTGCTTCAGAAAACTTTGTTTGCGTGTGTATATGCGAACTCGAGTTTGCCTGTCCTCCAACCAAGTTCATTTGTAACGAAGAGTACTCGAGTAATCGATTCCTCACGCCCATCCCTAATAAATAGAGAATTTTATTTTTTATCTGTAGCTGCGAGAAAAAGTCTTAAGACATGAATTACAGGTCTGAACAGATATGCATTGTCATATTAGACATTAGACTTTTTCACACAGCTATAGATAAAAACAAAAAATATAAATTCTCTATTTATGGTTATATTTAGGGCAATATATATATTGCCCTACTTCCTCGTCCGCAGCCAGCCAGCTACACTCACCAAATTCATGACCTGCAATAAACAGCAAACAGAACTTGTGCTCAGTATATGTGTACTGAGTGACAAGTATATGTAGCCACGTAGACTTTTTGTGACGTAGTGACACTTTATTTATGTCATGAAGGATGACTTAAGTCTCAAAAGAGCCCTAAGGCCTACCTGCATAACTGTTAATTGAACTTAAAAGAAATGCAGATGTTTGAAATTAAAATCATCAACATGAAAATCTTCAACCAGGAAATAAACCATTGTTTCAATCTGAGACAAAACAAGTTGCATAGTAAACTCGCAAAGTCAAGACGAATCTCTCTCTCTCTCTCTCTCTCTCTCTCTCTCTCTCTCTCTCGTAGAAGAACTTCTATTAGGTCAGGAATAAATATTGCAAATTAAACGAATTATTTCCTATAGGTTTACTTGTATTTTGTGCTAAAATTGAAAGTATCTCATCTGTATTTACAATACAGCATGGTTCTGCATCTCTATTTACAGCTCATTAGTCCATGTCAATGTTTACTGATGCTATGGCAACAAGGGACTGCTGACGTTAGAAGCTGTTAGCTACCTTAACTAAATCATCTGAACAATAATAACCCATAATATCACAATCCGGCATATTTAAACAAAATCAACCACAACTTCCAACAGTCACAGCCCTTCAACTCTGGGCTAATATGTTGTCACAAGTATGCAGTTAATTAGGTCACATCACATTCAATGTAAAAACGTTTTGTTTTGGACATGTCTCAAAATGTAGCCTAGCTAGCCCCAGGCTAACGTTACTTAGCATATATGCCTCCACTCGCTCGTCTCCCAGTGCAGCATTCTGACAAAATAATAAAGGCAAAATAGAACATTTCCTTACAAAGACGAATGGAGCCGGGGAACTAAGTTTTAACATAATTTATTTGCCTTGTAGAATTCAGCAAGATTAAAAGTGCAAATACATCAATAATAATTGGGAATTACCGGTATACACAAGTTAACATTCTCTCTCTGTCTCTACCTGTAGGCTATGTGTGTTTGTGAGAGCGTGAGAGAATGTGATTCTAAAAGGGCTGAGTGTGTTACGGACAATCTATTGTGTTGGTAACTTCACTCATAAATCTATCTACAGATGCATTTAGACAAATACGATAAAATATCAATATAATATGCACTGGAAAATGGTTTTTATGCCGTACATCTGATTATTATTTTGTAATTCAATTCAAATAAACATTTTTTGCTTTATTTTTAAAATACATTTTTTTTATTTCAAAATACTGTGAAATATAGATATTTTTAATTAGGAGCTCAATTAAGAAATATCCATTTTGACAAATGTAAAATTTTAAGGTTGTGTATTCAACTGATTAATAATTAGTCATTCAATCCAAATAAACATTTATAGTTTTCTTTCTAAAATACTGTTATATTTGATTAGGAGCTCAATTTAGAAATATTTGTTTAGACGAATGTACAATTTCAAGGTTACGTACAAGCCTGCGCATGCGCATTAAATACAAAGACGCTTACGACTACTGGACCAAACCGGATTTCAGCCATCAAGACTGTGGATAGCTTGAGGGAATCAAGTTCCATAACGGATACATTCTAGTAAGTTAAATCAACTATAATGCTGCTGTGTTTGGTAATCTGTTAATTGTATACAATTTATTGTCTCTATACTGACTTTCTCTTGTAGATAAGTGTAGTTTGAAACATTACAATAGGCGTTTGCTAGCTAACTTTGCACTATAGGTACCACGTGAGGTCGGCGTTAATAGGGCTAAATGGCTAACCTGTTCCAAAAATTACCGGTATTTTGAACATTGAGCCCCCTTTCTCGTTTGTTTAGGATGAAATAGAGTGGTTAACACCGAAATTTCGAATATTGGCCCTGCCTGCTTCACAATGGCTGGCTTTGTGCATACAAAAACCCCCCTAAACGTTCATTTTCAGAAATGTGAAAGTCATTGAGTGGTTAGTGGTGTTCGTTGATGTTCCTTATCAAGTATAATAATATGGAATTATTAAGTGCTGAGTTCAGTAGTAGAAACTACAGCTTTAAAGCAGGTGAATGCTTTCAGTTGACCAAGAAAGTTATATCACGTTTGAGTGGCTACCAGTTTTGGAATTATTAAGTACTGAGTTCAGTGTTTCAGTAGTAGAAATTGTAAAGCATGCAAGAAAACATGCAAATTGTTTGAGCAATTACTGTGAAAACAGATTGAACACTGCACTGGAATGTGTATATATATATTTTTGGTAAGATACTATTTTGTAATAATATCCATATTATGTTGGATGGCCAGCTCTAAGTTATAGTTTCAGTTAAAAATCTGACCTTGAGAATTGATGTGTGGAAATAATGCCTGATGTGAAGGAGGTTAATAAATATTGATATAATGATAATTATTGATGTGGTCCATATGTTGGGGGGAGGGGGGGGGGAGAATTAGATTATATATTAAGTAATGAACCTTTATTAATTTATATTAATTACAATTTTCTTTTAATGAGAAATAAATTAATTTAAGATATTTTTGATTGGATAAAATGAATAATTTCTAATGCATATTGTTTCTTAAATTTGAAAAAATTGTTTGATTCGATTTTTATCTTTAAAATTGGATAAAACAAATTATATTGGATGCATATTATGACTTAAAAGAGATTTCTTTTTTTTTTAATTTTAATCTTTTTGATTGGATAAAGCAAATTATTTCTGATAGATATTTCTTAAATGAGAAACAATTGTTGGAGTGAATCATAATTTTTTTGTTTAGGATTTAACATA
>NC_082389.1:2380366-2505366 GCF_031168955.1 Gadus macrocephalus
GAAGGAGTTCAAGTACCTCGGGGTCTTGTTCGCGAGTGAGGGTACTATGGAGCGTGAGATTGGCCGGAGAATCGGAGCAGCGGGGGCGGTATTGCGTTCGCTTTACCGCACCGTTGTAACGAAAAGAGAGCTGAGCCGCAAGGCAAAGCTCTCGATCTACCGGTCGATCTTCGTTCCTATCCTCACCTATGGTCATGAGGGCTGGGTGATGACCGAAAGGACGAGATCGCGGGTACAAGCGGCCGAGATGAGTTTTCTCAGAAGGGTGGCTGGCGTCTCCCTTAGGGATAGGGTGAGAAGCTCAGCCATCCGTGAGGAACTCGGATTAGAGCCGCTGCTCCTTTACTTAGAAAGGAGTCAGCTGAGGTGGTTCGGGCATCTGGTAAGGATGCCCACTGGGCGCCTTCCTTGGGAGGTGTTTCAGGCACGTCCAGTGGGGAGGAGACCTCGGGGAAGACCCAGGACTAGGTGGAGAGATTATATCTCAACACTGGCCTGGGAATGCCTCGGGATCCCCCCGTCAGAGCTGGTCAATGTGGCCCGGGAAAGGGAAGTCTGGGGCCCCCTGCTTGAGCTGCTCCCCCCGCGACCCGACCCCGGATAAGCGGATGACGATGAGGATGAGGAGGATGACTAATTCTTTGTTGAATACCCTTTTGCCATAGACATTTTCAAAATCCCCTTTTTGACCAGGAATATATCTTATTATATTATTTTTTATTTTAAAGCGCCATACAAACTGACTGGTGGGTTGCTGTGTTTTTAATTCCATGAATAAATCCTTTCCCTTGAGCAAAAAAACATTAGACAAATTAAGTTCTGACCCTGTAAAAAACAAGAAAAGATACCAAGATAAGTCATTTAATCATGTGCATACATTTAATTGTCCAGATATATGATGTACTAACACAATGTCACATTGAATAATGCAAGCTATGAATCATCCTTTCTCACATAGAGATACAAAATAATTGTAATTTTAATTTTAATCATTGCAAAGTTATTAATTAAACAGGATGTACAGAAAAAATATATTTTTGTTCTTTAATGCGGATGTTGTAAAAACGGTTGATGTTAATTGTAAAACTATTTCCTTAGAACAATGAAAGCAATGGGCTACAAAATACCACGAAAAATTTTAGAAAATGAGTTAAATGTTTTACCTTGTAGGGCTACGAACCAATAATTAAGAAAATACAGAGCATGAAGAAATATAGAGCAGCGATACATGTTAGATAGGTTACGGATCCTTTTCCTCGAATGAGGAAACTAGAGACCAGTTTTGAACTATAGCATCGTAGGGTGTGTCTTTCTCTTTAGCAGCCCTCTCTGTGTACCATGTGTGAAGTAGGCTAAACAAGTTATTTGGCAAACCATCTCATGTTTTTTTTATTACTTCCGTGCAACTGATGATATAGTATTTTTCTTTCAAACTTCGGCTTTCTGTACCTCCCTTATTTTGTTAAAGTGTTAATGTATTTCGTTTATCTACAACATGAGAAATGTTGATCTATAGGTGAATACATAGGCTACCGGTATTTTAAAGCAATACATTCCATTATAATTACAAACTTCCGCTGCCTGAATTTTGTTTTCCCTTACGTGCCACCTGCCTTGGGGTGGAGCTGCCTTGGGGTGCAGCGAGAGGTCATGTTGGGGCATGTGTGGGTCAGGCATATATGGGTGAAAGTTGACCGAAGTCACGAGTTGGGGGGTGTGTGTGTGTGTGTGTGTGTGTGTGTGTGTGTGTGTGTGTGTGTGTGTGTGTGTGTGTGTGTGTGTGTGCGGCTAGTGACAGCCTGAGCTGATTTACTGTTGCAGCGACCGGGGATGTTGGGGGCGGGGCATGCCTAGATGGGAGAAAATGAGCGCTAGAGTGTGTGTGCACGTTAAAGTGTTAAAATCAAATCAAAAATGTATTATTCTATCATAGTATTATTTTGATACGAAACACTATGGTTATCCGTATAGTAACACATGTCAAATTAATGTGTGGGAAAAACTGGGGTGGTATGTACGAGATATGTTCATTAATATGCATTATACGAGCCACATCCAATGTGTGTGCTCCGTGTGTTTTGACTCCCGGGTGACCTGGTTGACGCGCTGTGTTGATGTTTCCAGTACTATGCAGGTACGTGAAGCAATGATTGATCCGTGCGATCGTCTCCGGTTTACAACCCGTTTATTTCCTCAAGATAACACCAATTGCATGGGAATACGGAATACATTAATTGATCCTCAGTGACATAACAACACCTTCGTAGTTCTTGCGGTCAAAAACCGTATGCCCTTCCGGGGTCAAACAACAGAGGTACCCCAAATGACGTCCCCTTTAAGTATGTAGGCCTCGTATGTATGCAACCTATTTCGATGGTAGTCATTATGCATTAACGTTAAAGCTTTTGTCTTACACTGTGGATATGTCTTATATAAACGTGTCAAATTATCCTGTGGATACGGATTGGTATATACGAGATGCGGTAATTATTATCTGTATTACTATTATGCCATTAAATAAATCGGTCCATGCTATTTAAATGGTACAAATATTTAGCAAAAGTAGTGTTGACATAATGTGGGTTGTCTCCGTGTCTAGAGGCTAGTGACAGCCCAAGAGTAGTGTTTATAGAACGCGGGGTGTTTCAGTGCCTAGGGGCTAGTGACAGCCCAAGCCGATTTACTGCTGCAGCTTGGCACCCAGGGGCGGCTGCACTCTGGACGCAGGCCCGTCGCGAGAATGCAAGCAAACCAAGCAATTGCTTGGGGCCCCGAGCTGGCCTGGGGCCCCAAGACAACAACCGGTTATGAATAAAATGCAACGACAAACTGATCGGTGATCAGCATAGGCGACCTAGTCCTAGGACGGCAAATGTGTTGAGGGCGCCCTCTGGTGGCGTCGTTAATTAATTTAATTATATGAAACAAGCGGGACAGGCGATTAATTGATAGCGCAAATTGAAACTCTCACTGTAATACGCACTCACTGTAGTCCCCCCCTCGGAAGTCTTCATTGGGGCCCCCAAATTCCCGGAGAAAGGGATCAAACCATGGAAGAACTTTAGCATGAACATGCAGAAAACATAAATTCCTAAAGCAGAAACACACCAACGGTGTGATAAATAAAGAGAAGATGGCCAAAGAGAGACAGAAGTGCTGGGACACTGTTTGATGCATTGCACAATGCACAGGCTGACTTAACGGGATGAGGGAATATATTGAATGCAGTCGGTTGATTTAAGGGGGAGGATCGGTCGTTTGGTAGAAAAAATAATCAATCACATTTATTTGTAATTCACGGGTCGATTAATCAAAGATCACAGAACTGAACCACCTGACTTTTATACAGTCCAAAGAAAATGTATCCATAATACAGAACATAATATTTTTAAACCCTTAAGAAGAAAAGAACGCACAGGCCAAGCCAAGACAAATAAGCATTGATGCCGCATGGACTCTCACGACTTGCTTGATAAGTCAACGTCGCCGCCAGATATGATTGGACGGCAGAAGGGGTAGAGGGGGGGGGGGGGCTGTGATGGGAAAATTATATGTAACTGCCATTTGTTGATCATGCCTTTTCGCTGACACTCTTTGGGTGGTCAAGGGTCAAAGGGTCCAACTGAGGAGTCACCACTATGAGACCCCACATTATAATTGTCAATGAGCAAATCAAATAATGTTTACTTAAGGACAGAGTTTCCTGTATTCAAGGAGAAGAATGCATAAGGGGATCTCTGCTCCCTCGTGCTCGATACACCCCGTTGGATAATGTTAGGAACAGTTAACATGTTTGTATATTATTGTACCGTTATTACCCAAATATATCACTATAATTGTTATAAGTTCGGATGACTCTTCATTCTGGTCAGTTTAGACAGTTATGATTGACGTGGTTCCGGAGTTCACACCACAGGGGCCTATCCCCATAGGGTGATCTGGGCCCCCATCCTGTTTGTGCCTGAACTCAGACGAACGTGTCAAACCGATATCTGTACGCGTAGGACTGAGATCTGTAACAAAGATATTCATTACGCAAATTCAATTCACAAATATGTGCAACCACAAAACACACATTCAACAATGTTGGTATGCAACTACAGAATGTAATTACACATCCAACAATCCTATTTCACATCCGAGGAAACATCTACAACGAAGGCAATGCACTATAGTTTGACACTTATTTTACACCTATATAACCTATATTTTACACCTATATAACCAGTAGCCTGGTAAAGTGGTCAAAGATGATGATGCTGCAGGTTGGATTTTGGTGTTTTTTTGTGGCTCACATTCCATGATAGTATATGAGTATAAGGTTGTTTAATTGACTCTTTGAAAGCCTATTAATCGAATATCTAATATATGTATATTAGATATTCGATTATAATAGGCTGTATACACAGGCCTATATATTGGATATTCGATTAAAAGGCTGTATATATATATTAGATGTGCGATTAATAGACTTTATATATATATATTAGATATTAGATCAATAGGCTGTATATATATATATATATATATATATACAATATCTAACCGTGACCCTGCAGTAACAGTTAAAAGATAACAAAAAAAAGCTTTCAGCTTTAGCTCCTCACCAGCAACAGTCTCAAAGTGTGTGACTAAAGTGAACTGCTGTGGTATTGCAGCGAACAATGTGCACTGAAAGCATTGCTTCAACTGTAGAGGATAAGCTAAACCACAGCTACCTTGAAGCGCTTCACTTCTAGACATTACAAAAAAGAAAGTTGCATGTCAACAAAAAAAAAAAGGGTTGACACTTAGATCAGATTTTCCATGATGGTGCCTGGTTCCATGTAGACAACAGTTGTCATACCACCTCCGGAGGCAGTTCAGGCTTCAAAACCAATTTTATAGTCCTCGTGTGTAAACTGCGTGATCCTGCCTGAACCAATAATGAGGTAGGCACTTCCTAAATGTTTCATCATACGTCGGGTTGACGCTTGCCTGCACCGGGGAGATTGTGAAAACGTTGCAGCAAAACAGAGTATGAATGCAATAGTCATGCGTGGATCGAGATCTGTACAGAACTGATGGATTCTATGTATATATCTATATAGATCTGCAACCACAATGTTCATTATGCACCTACAATTCATAAACATATATGTATCTAGAGCTATAGAACTTTATGAAACATTCAATAATGTAATTACGCATCAAACAATCCTCTTTTATTGTTGAACGCGTAATTTCAATTATCTGCAACACATGAAACACATTATGGATTATATTTTACACTTGTATAACCAGCAGCATGGCAAATGGGTTAAAGGTGAGGACAGTTAATGGCTCTAGAAAGGGCTCTGAAATTTAAGTGAGATATGATTCATCAATATGTCGTGAAATATTGCTATTTGGCTATTAAATTTCAAGTAAAACAATGCAGAAATTATTTGAACAAAGAAAATGATAATGTTCTTGAAAATAAGTAAATAAGAAAAGTAAAGCAGCAGTTCCAGCTGTGAGCAGATGTCCCTAATATATTCTCTACATTAAGTGAATCAATTGTATTAGATTTAGAATGAATGGTGGACAAAATGTGGCCTGTTCACCGTAGGGGGACAAACAGAAAAACCTTTAATGGGGCCCTAAAATCCTGGCTACGCCCCTGCCCATAGTTATTAACCCAGCTGGATCAGGGCTCTGAGTGAGGTGAGACATTCCCGCGGCCTCCTGGGGCTTTTGCGGTAGTGACATAGATGGCTGCATTGATGTATTTACTCGTTTACAACTTAGGTGAAAGTGGGAGTTGGGGGAAATCAGGCACCACCCCTGCAATGTCTTTTTTTTTTACTCACTTTTTTTAGTTAAATTTGGTAAACACCTTTTTTTTCTCCCTTCAATTAACAAAGTGTTTCGTTCATAAGCCTATAAGGAGCACAACATTGGCATTGTCTTCTTCCCAGTAAAATTGGTCTCCGAATGCAGGACTCAACATGAACGAGGACAGGTGTTATATCCAGCCTTTGTTAGGATGTGATTTAGTTAAATTAGGGGTGTGTGTGTGTGTGTGTGTGTGTGTGTGTGTGTGTGTGTGTGTGTGTGTGTGTGTGTGTGTGTGTGTGTGTGTGTGTGTGTGTGTGTGTGTGTGTGTGTGTGTGTGCGCGCATAGAAAAAATGACCAACCGACATAATTATTACCAGTCCAATGCTCCTATACTCCCAAAAGAAAGGTGGCCATTGCGGTGTGGCATAACGACCAGTCAGTTACTGTTGGGGTTCTGAAGCAGACACAAAATGGTTGGCCTCATTCTTTCTGAATTGAATGGGTCCAAGAACGATCACACGCCCTTGACTGCAAAGTAGAATTGCTGGAAGGCTCCCATACTGTTACAGACTATTTAATAATTTGTCCAGAGCAACACTGAATTCAGATACTAGATAGATCTAATGAAGGAGCAGGTAGGGATTAGGCATCTGGCCCAAGGAAGCTTACAGGTTTGCTACAGACATTGGGGAACCCATATGGGGAACGACGTACAAGCAACCCATTAGAGAGAAGAAGAACACAATAGTAGGCCTATCAGCAGTCAACATTTTTGGCCGCTAGGAGGTGAATAATGTCAAGAGCCATTCGCTCTGTGAACTTGACAGGAAATCAACAATTAATGGAAGATACCCCCCTCGAAATATAATCTGTATAACATTAGAGTTTAAAAAAACATGAAAAGTACTATGCTATGATCATGAGACGTGAACAGATGAACCTGCTCTTTTAGTTGGGGTTGCCTTTTAGAAACCTCCCCATCTGGCTCTGACTTTAGGCTACTGCTCCTCACGGTGGTACGTCCCTACAAGGTTGACACAGTGCGAGAGATAGCGTTAGAACTTCGTTATCACTCAGTCAGGCCCGCACATAATTCTTTAAAAATTGATTGAGTTACAGAAAAATCGTTCAAGAAAGATGAGAAGCAGAGAATCTGTTCAAAGAATTCAAAGGCAAACCCATGTTTCTAGTTTGCTTAGAAAAGTTATCAGTCATGAAAAGTTTCCATTAAAGTCGCCACAACAACTGCTACAACTGCAATGAATATCATGCTTGTTGGGTTTGAGTTCATTAAGTTGTTGTTAATGTTGGGCACTGTGACATCATTGAATATGTGTGCCCTTTGCACTGATAAAAATAATAACCATTTATGTGGCTGTTTGAGCATGGAAAACATGAAAACTTTGGTTCAATTAATTAAGGTTTTGTATCCGGAAGATCTTTCCCTGTACTAGACTCATAGCGCAAAACCACGAAAAAGTACTCGATTGATAGTGTTTTGCCGTCGGTGGCTAAGCAACACTGTAAAGAGTGCGTGTCTGCTTAGGTGGCGAAGGGTCACCGACTCGACGCAGGAGTAAGCAACACGAAGATACGTTACTGCTTAGTTGGTAATTGTGCTAATTTTGTTTTCAACACAAATATGCAATACACGCAACATATTTGAAAAACATGGAAAACTCGAGAATATTCTCGCTTTAGTTCGTAATGAATTGCACAAAACAAAATCGCCACAAGTAAGATACAACTGTACTTACCTGGTTACCTGTTACACCAATATGGATTTTTTTTTTGATGTTGCTACAATATGACATTAAACACCAACAGTCCCCTACTAGGCATTGTTTTACGGAAATATCATAACAGTGTGGCCTAGTTGTGTCGCTAGATGGCGCCACATACTCGATACAAAATGTGTAACGAGTGTGTAGAAACATGCGGCCTGTCTTTATCCCACTCACAAAATATATTAGTTATAGCATGGAACCAACATATGGCCAATATAATAAGCTTATCTATCTTATGAATGTTGTCATGAAACCAAATGAGAAATTTGATGAATATCCATTTGGATTATGACATTGTTTATGATTCACTGTCCTTTTTCTGCCCATCTGTGATCTGTCCACTATTTACAGTTTTTTCCTATCGTTTTAGGCAATTTACCTAAACCATGTTCACATTCCCTAAACACTTCACACAGTGAGCATACCAGTAGACCATGTGAACCAAACTGTGGTTACTTGCCCCTATGCTAAGATACAAATGCTGGCAATGACGCCTTCTTCCAAATTTCATGGATACCTGCCCCAGTCAATGTTCACTACCGGCAAAACGCTGTGGAACTACAGCATATTTTACCAATGTTTAGATACTCTGTTCAAAACAGTGAACTTTCTGTTCAAAACCTAACTTATCAGTAATTTAGATCACTGTAGATGGAAAGATGCTGCATTTGGACAGACAAATGAAGTTACATGTTTGAATAAGAAAAAATATTTAGTTTATAGTTTATTTATTTTATTTTACAGTAATGTATTTTCTGTTTTGTGTAACACTTGCACTGTGACAAAATCTCAAAAGTAAAGCACAGTGAAAAAAACTGTTGTGTTTGTGATTTGTTTCTGGATCATATATTACGTACTTACTGTATGTAATTTGCATTACAAAAACTGAAAATTGTTATTCTCAGTTTCTCATAAAACACTTACAGTCCTCATCCTCATCGTCATCCGCTTATCCGGGGTCGGGTCGCGGGGGGAGCAGCTCAAGCAGGGGGCCCCAGACTTCCCTTTCCCGGGCCACATTGACCAGCTCTGACGGGGGGATCCCGAGGCGTTCCCAGGCCAGTGTTGAGATATAATCTCTCCACCTAGTCCTGGGTCTTCCCCGAGGTCTCCTCCCCACTGGACGTGCCTGAAACACCTCCCAAGGAAGGCGCCCAGTGGGCATCCTTACCAGATGCCCGAACCACCTCAGCTGACTCCTTTCTAAGTAAAGGAGCAGCGGCTCTAATCCGAGTTCCTCACGGATGGCTGATCTTCTCACCCTATCCCTAAGGGAGACGCCAGCCACCCTTCTGAGAAAACTCATCTCGGCCGCTTGTACCCGCAATCTCGTCCTTTCGGTCATCACCCAGCCCTCATGACCATAGGTGAGGATAGGAACGAAGATCGACCGGTAGATCGAGAGCTTTGCCTTGCGGCTCAGCTCTCTTTTCGTTACAACGGTGCGGTAAAGCGAACGCAATACCGCCCCCGCTGCTCCGATTCTCCGGCCAATCTCACGCTCCATAGTACACTCGCGAACAAGACCCCGAGGTACTTGAACTCCTTCACTTGGGCTAAGGACTCATTTCCTACCCGGAGTAAGCAATCCACCGGTTTCCTGCTAAGAGTCATGGCCTCAGATTTAGCGGTGCTGATCCTCATCCCAGCCGCTTCACACTCGGCCGCCAGCCGATCCAGTGAGTGCTGAAGGTCACAGGCCGACACTTACAGTATTTACTGTATTTACAATTACAGTACATTTACCACACTCAATTGTGACATCTTTTGTGGGAGGTAAACCGACATATGAACACTGTCAGCAGATACTTGGCTTGGATTGTCATACTGTAATATTACAAACTTTATTACTGTAGTCCAAAGAAGTGTTTGTCTGTGTTTTTTCTCTTTTTTTCAATGCAACACTACAGGAAATCTATGCCAAACTGGAGGACACAGCAACATTTTATATATGCAATTGGCAATGCTTCAAGATGTTAGTGTTTTTTAGGTCATAGTGTTCTGAGAGGAAACATGTGTTAAGTTATGGCAGCATTGTTTGTGGTGTGGTTGTTGTAGTGCATTTTGCACCAAAGGTTAACAGATATGCAGAGGTGTGTGTCTCTAAAGCCCACTGTGTTAAGTGATAGGGAAAAGTGACCATAGTATGGGTTCATGACCGAAAACGATAGGAAAAAACTGTAATGCTTAGCTCCAATTCAACCAGCATGGAATAATTTTAAGAGCAACTTGAATAGAAGGAGTAAGTGAGCTGCCTTTATTCTCATCCAGTCCTTGAAATTACATTTCCTCCGCACATTATAATACCATACCGTGATTGATTTAACATTTCTGATCAAACGTCAAAGACGTGTCCACTTTTTGGACTTTGTTAACTTTGTATATAAATTCTTAGGAGCTCAGCT
The DNA here is from genome assembly GCF_031168955.1 of Gadus macrocephalus. Lineage (NCBI taxonomy): Eukaryota > Metazoa > Chordata > Actinopteri > Gadiformes > Gadidae > Gadus > Gadus macrocephalus. The sequence continues at coordinate 2,390,359 of NC_082389.1, forward strand.
CGGTTAATCTTGTCTATTTCTAAAGCAAAGGCACCAAGATAAATGTTTATCAATGTCGGGTACAGTGAATCTAAAAGTGTTTTGTGTGTTGTGGGTTAAATACTTTATGCCCCGCATAAGAGGAAGCTTTCATTCAGAAAACATGTTTTTTTTAAATTGTTTAATTCAATGCAAGCATTCATACAAATCAATGTGTTTAAAACTTTTAAAATACAAGCATAATTTTATAGTTACTATTCCATATACATCTTCAATCATTTCTGTTTAAAAATATGACGAATCCCTATGACAAACTCCACAAATGTTCATGAACTGAAAGTGCCACCCATGACTGTTTAAAAGCCGACACCACTCTGAAATATACACTCATATGAAATACAGTAGCTTATGTGTCCAAGCAGTACTTCTGCTAGATTCCATTTGTTCTACATTAGTGTAATAATTTCTCTAAAGTGCCGTAGCTATAATATTATACTGTATTGGCATGCCTGTGCCTGCATGTAAAGTTTGTGAATAACTGCCTTCCTGTAGGTCTTTCTGCAGTGCTTCCTGTGTTGACGACATGATTTTAGCCGCATTAGTTCTTGACAGAAATCCCAGACATCGGACCCTCCCCTGATCCTGAGCCCCCAGTCGGTAGCTCTGCTCCCGGCGGATCTTGTCCGGGTCGGTCCCCTCCAGTACGGACCCCCCCTGCCGCCCTGGTAGCCCGGCTGGGGGGGGGGGGTGGCAGAGCTAGGGGGTCGCCAGGGGTGGCCGGGGCCACCCTACACTGAATCCCGGCTACCCCCTTGTATATTTGCATTTTATTTTGTATATTAGATATTCTATTATAATAGGCTGTATACACAGGCCTATATATTGGATATTCGATTAAAAGGCTGTATATATATATCATTATACGTTTATTTTTTGCAGAGACTTTATACATTTATGTCTGGCTCTTATGTCCACATCTGGTGAACAGATGCCCTTCAATATTGCGGAAGTCAAGAAGATCATTGAACCATTCAAAGAAGTATCACATGAGCTGTTCAGGTTATGCAAATGGAACATTGCCCTACTTGTGAGTACAGCTACCTGTGAGAGCATTCCCACACTCAAACTGGTCAAGATCTACCTTACATCTACCATGGATGATGTTCGACTCAGCAATCTAGGAGTTTTAAGTGCGAGTCAAGACCAGCAAAAGCCCTGGATTTTGGTGATTTTGTGAATCGCTTTGCTATAAACCATAATAATTGCAAAATACCGCTGTTGTAAGATGACTCTATGTCAAATTAATGTATTTTGTATATGCTAGAGGCAGGGATTCAAAAGTTAAAAACAAGAAGAAGGCCCTGGTGACAAAGTTCCTCATCACGGAGGAAAGATCCTTCCAACGCAGGATAAGCACGGAACAGTCCAGTTTGTTTAGTCAATGGTTATGCTACTTCTACATTTGGACAGTCCAACTTCAAAAGGCAATACTGTGATATCTTCCATTTGACAACGTCCAAGCATGGAAGTTGTCGTCGCAGTGAGTGGCTCCTCTGAGGTGTTTGGACATCAGGAAAAGTGACAAAACAACATTGATTCCTATGTTTAAGATCCTATAATACAGACTTTAAGGTTTTTCAAAACCGAAAAAATACTTTGGGGAAACTGAAACACAGAAGTAGTTAATCACATATCCCTGTTTGGAGGTTTTGAGAGAGTGCTTCCATTCGGTTTGGGGAGGTAGTAGTATTATGGCCCACTGTGTCAGAGGAGTGTTTTGGTGTGTGTGTGTGTGTGTGTGTGTGTGTGTGTGTGTGGGTGTGGGTGTGTGTGTGTGGGTGTGGGTGTGGGCTGGGTTAATCTTTGCCTAAACTCTGGTGGGGGCCAGGATGAGATCTAGGAATAGAGAGCAATAAAAAGTATCTGGCTTTTACGGTGCTTCCAGGACGTCGACTAGCCTGGTCCTACCAGACCATCGTGCTTCATTTCGTTTGTACGGTAGGCCTGGAACTGCCCAATTGACAAACGTTCACTCACTTGGAGGCGGGTGTCTGTTGAAGTTCTAAAATGATTGGATCTGCCCAGTGCCCACTCTGGATCTGCCATAACCGATCACATAGCGATTGGTCGTGACTAGGGGTGGGAATCGAGAACCGGATCCTACTCAGAACCGGTTCCAACTAACCAATTCCATCTGAATCGTTCGCCTCCAACGTTATCGATTATTCTTAACGATTCCGCACCACGTTTTCCGGTTTACGCAAAAACTTTGCGACGACCCTGCGCGCGCCGACAACCTTCGAACAACAAGGCAGCATCGTGGAGAGTGGGAAGCGATCGCAAGTCTGGCTCCGTTTCACCAAACGCAATGAAAATTTTGCCGTATGTAATCAGTGCAATGCTATCATTTCGTGTAAGGGTGCAAACACCAGCAATATGCTAAAGCATTCGTCTACCAAGCATGTAATTAAGTCCCAAGAATGCCATGTGTTCAAAAGCCTGCATACGAGTCAAACAAGCTCCACTGTGTCCTCCGTTAACAACGGTAACGTTCACATTACATATCCTGCGTTAGCAGCCCACTGTCGCCTTGCAACTGCAGTTTTTACAGTAGTAGTGTCGTAGTTTTTATCAATAATGCCGACCTATTAAAATTTCATGCATTTTAGATGATCGCTCTCAGGCAGCTGGCCCCTCGACATCGGCTCAAGTTACCCCTTTCACTCCCAGAAAAGGCAGACATGCTTATATTCTTGCATAAGAATTGTTGACGCTCAGTAAAAAAGATGTTATGAAGGCATACATTTCATGCCTATTTAATTAAAGGGGATGTACGTATGTTCACTATTTTGTTTACTTTTTATAACCCTTCCTAGAAAAGTGTTAAACTTTAATTTAATGACGTTTGGTTTAAGCTTAGTTAAGCTTACAGTTATTACATCTAAAATATGTATATAAAAGTTTAGTGTTAAATCATAATTTAGCATGTTCAATTAAGTGTCTTCCTATTTTTTTTATTACTTATTTATTGTCAGTCTAACTTATTTAGACTATATTTTCTTGTTTCTTGTTCTTGTGTTAGTATGTAGAAAATAAAATGGTTAATTTTGGTGCAGAAGACTGTAGAACTCTTTTTTTGCCACTCAATAAACTACTCAGGAATCGGTAAGAGAATTGATAATGAATTGGATCGATAGGCAGAATCGACAATGGCATTGATATTGATAAAAACGTATCAATTCCCACCGCTAGGACCGGCTCCTTCACCACTAACGGAGCCAGCTGAGACACAAAGAATAGATATACATATATTCTTTATACATAATAAAGAATAATTTAATCGCTTACAACTGCTGGCCCCGGCCCCCACGTTGTTCAGATCCCCAACAGATGCTCATTGCTTATTCCTTGGAGACCCAGTATAGGACAGACCTACCACATGATAGAAATTCGTTTTAACCATTTTTTTTAAACTACTAGTAATGACAATAGTGGGATAGCAATGTTAAACATGATAATAATAATAGAGTGATAGAGTAAATGCTATGAAATAATAACAGACATGGTGGTGGGTCCGGTTGGTACAAAATATTTCGAAAATAAAGAATGTGGATTACATTTGTAAAAACAATGATTGTCCTTTGTATTATAATTAAGATACTTTTTTTTTTTTAAAGTAAAAAATACTTACACATTCTTCAACCAATGATACCCCCCCCCCATACCTTTTACATGAAAGGGGAAGTGGTAATGCAGGGTGCATAAGAACAGAACTAAGAAAAAAGTTCTAACGTTGTTGCTGTTTGATGAGAAAAAAGCAGAAACACTGACAGGCCTTTACAAAAAATGAGGAAGTCATTTTATTTATTTTTTCACACTAGGGCCACGGCTCCGTGCCCGAGCTTAGTTGCATACTAAAGTCTAGAACGTTTGGCTAGTGCAGGGGTCAGCAACCTTTTCAACATGCAGTGCCAGTTTGACATTTTCTCGTTAATGAGTGTGCCTTAAGCAACAATATATAAAAAATTAAGCTGAAATATGACACAGCGACCAAAAACATTTCCAGAAGAACTGGAATTGTATTATTTCCATATAGTCCACAATCATGCATCAACATTTTAAATATGTTTTTGGTTGTTATATTTGCAACAAAGGTTTACAAATGATAATGTTCCATCTTGAAACACCCTTTTCTGAAACTTATTCAAAAACATATTTGCACTGTGAGAAACAAAAAAAAAACAGAATATGAGAATGCTGGAACCATCCAAATCAATATCTTTAAGACATGTACAGTTTTGCAAAACCATGTGAAGGCGATGCATACAGGCCACTTGCAACAATATTTAAAATATTTTCTTCTCTATTAATCACAACATAGGTTTAAAAAGGATTAATTGATCCAGTTTCAGAACACTACTTACTGTAACTAATTGAAACATATTTGCACTGGGAGGAAATGCCCAAAACAGAATAAAGTGCGAAACAAAATCGGTAGTAATGATTATGCTGCCGCATTGTGCTGTGATTATGCTGCCCCGTGCCAGTGGTGGCACGCGTGCCTAGGGTTGCCGACCGCTTTGCTAGTGTGACCACGCCATCCGTATTCCAGCACGGAACAGCCCCTTGGCCACGGCACACTTGGGCGAGGTGTGCCGTGGCCAAAGTACAGATGCAAATGAGATGACACTCGCACACGCGCGGATACGCAACGTGAGCTGGATGACGTAGTCCTTGCGCGACCCTTCTTTCTTTATAGGTCCATGCCCTTCTTCCCCACAACAATCATTTTAAACAATGGCAGCAAGCGGTCCACGTGTGGGTTTACGTTGGTGCGATAGTGACGTTGAGTGTTTACTTGAGATTTGGGCCGACGACAGCAAAAATGTCCTAGTCCGTGACGTACCGGATGCAGAAATATTCTCGTTTTCTAGCATTGTTAGCATTGTAGCATCACGAACGAGCACACTCGCATTGTTTACCGACCATGGAAGTGTAAGTTGTTAACCCCCCCAATGATTCTCTATATGTGATCTTTAAATTACATTCCTCCTGCCATCTGGGCGACAATTATTATTTAACAATAGTACAAAAATATATAATTTATATTATTCTTTTAGATTAGTTTAGATTAGTCAATTTTTGACCTTATAAAGTAAAACAACTTGTATATACATTTTCATTTTTGTATTTTAAAACAAAAATCTTAATTACAACTCTTTCTGAAAGCGAGAATCGAATGACCAAATATATACACAGACCCATCAGATCTGAATTACTCCTTTTATTTCAATATTCAGAGGAAATCAGGCCTACTGTCTGTAAATAAGATTAAAGATGTCTACATACGTAGTATAACAAATAACTGAAAAACCTAACCCTAACCCTGTAATACTATAATCAAGAGGACATACAGGCAGTTCAAATAAAAAGAGATAGAACTTTATTGGTCTGGGAACTTCATAAGATTGCTCCATCTAACATATAACACCAACAACGTAGTAAACGTATGTAGGCCTAGAAAAATACAGTTCAATTTTATTGCTTAAGAAACAGATTCCTTCCTACTAACTATTTATGAAAAATGCAATCAATAATTGATGTAAAAGTAAATGGTTACATATTGGGAGTAGCCTACCCAAATAATGAATTGTAATAATGATTGTAACACACCAACATTGTTAACTGTCATACATAGCTAAACAAGCAAATGAAAATGAAATACAATCGCAACTGAAATCTAATATTAGACTATTAACAATATTATGAAGATTAGGTCTCCCATAATCATTCAGGTAATCAATACGTCAGTGCCTGTAACAGCTATTTCAATGATATGTTTGTTTTGTATATCCGTGTTCAACGCCATTCGTGTTAAGTAAATGGAAAAACCTCGGACACGAGAAGTTAATAGAGCCGTGCACTCCTTTAATAGGTCCATGGCACTGAGCCGTTTGTTTCACTACGACTCCTTTCAGCTGCCCACCCCTCCTTCTACAGCAAAAAATAAATGCATAAAACTGCTAATAAAACGCTTGAGGAGGCGTTTTGAAAAGAGAAAACGTAATTTTTTTTAGAACATGGTATAAATATAATTAGGAGCCTTTGATTGATATCCAGACATTTTTTGCGAAGACACATTCCTGTTCCCCACTTGTATTGGAGTGAAAGGCGATATCTACTTCTGGGACTCCATGAATTGACGGACCCGTCCACAGCCCGCTAAAACGGGTGCAATCCAGGCTTGGCCGCTGAGCACTGGTGGTTTGCGGAAGCATGCATTGTTCCTGGGGGCCTGGTCTAGTCTTACGAACGATCAGTTTTTCCGGGTTAATGTCATAGCCTACGAACTTCTGAGGGGCGTTTCCTGAACACTTATTTCGGAAGAAGTGAAGGTTTACGTAAAGACACGTAAGAGCTTCCGAACCTCCGAGCTGCTTTGAAGGCGGCATTTGTAGCGACTAACCAACAAGGTTCAAATGCGACATAATTAGTTCTGCAACACTTTTTGTCTTACGCAATTATTTAGCGACATTTTTGACCGTGACGTCAGTGACGCGACGCTCAAAAGACCCATATCCCGCCATGTGCCGCGTTCACATCGCTGGAAAAATGGCAAAAACATTTTTGCGATGTCGGAAAGTTCTCGTGAACGACACCTCATGGCGCGCTTATGATTCTACTTCCTTTCGGCAACTGGGGCCCGATTCTGATAACAGAGTTGCCCAGTTGGTGACGTATAGTTTAATAGTGACGCGCATTAACATGGCTGAACATGAACGTTTTACACAATATAAAAGAATCAACTATCATACCGCATACTTTACTATCGATTGACTTTGTAAGGTCTGTTGGCATCAACTTTGCTCGGTTTCAACGATGTATTCTGGTAAACCAGCTCTAGATAAGGGGAAGTGTAGCCTTCCATTCAGCGGCAATATACAATGTGCATCCCATAAATTAAAGGAAACGGGTAGTAGGTGATAGGCTACAAAGAAATAAAGGCGTTCGAACTTGAAACTGATTCTACTGAGACAGGTTTTTATCAGATATAAAAAACCTGCTGTGAAGAACTTTTAGATTCCCAACGCAGTGCACATGAACGGCGGTATCGGCAAGACGCGTAAGTAGGCGTGAGGGTCATGATTGTGGCGTCTCGTTATCACTGACAAGGCGTCTCGTTGTCACCAGGACCGTGAACGCACCATTAATCATACGTCGTACTCACGTCATATCCCGCCTCAACCGTATCCAATCAGCGTCGACTAGGCTTAGTAGCGGCTCAGAAAGCATCAGGACTTCTTGTATATAGGGCCTAGAATAAGCAAACAGCTAAATTTGGTGCTTCGCCCCTGATAGAACCTGCAACCTTCTAAGCACCTCCGTGATTGTCAACCTCGGCATAAATACTTTCGGGTGAGGCTGGTTGAAGGGGAATGCATTCTAAAGGGAGAGAAGGGTGTCCTAACATACTGTAGACGGTGGGAGACTGGTCACAGTTTGGACTCTGGAAAGAACATTTAATACATAAGTTTGTTGCATTATTCAGTTATCTTATAAACAAGAAGTACCAATCACCATTTTATTGACACGTTATGATTATAGAACATTTAAGTATGAAATGTAGAAAATCAGCTTACCTGGTCTTCGCTACCAGGAGAATGGGTTTCCCGGTTATCGGTAGGGTGGTCTTAAGAATAAAAGGTTCCAAAAATTATTTATATATATGTGACATTGTACTTAATGCAAACTGGTGAGAAAATTGTAACTTACTATTTTTCCTCCATTTGTAATAACAAATTCCCAGAATGCACATGGCCATGATGAAGCCCACTAGACAGCTTGAGATGATAATTAATGGAACGCTTGGGCTGCTGGTGGCATTCCTACCTGTCAACAAACAAAAACGGAAAAAGGAATAACTCTACCGTTGTATGTCATCAAACAGAACATTCTCCACTCAACTACAATTCTTTGTATATCTTGTGTGAATGAATGCTTTCAAATTGTTTACATATATGAGGGGGACTGTGCAATTTTTTTGTGCAGTTGGTTAGAAATGCCATAGCCATCCGTCAGCCATTATGCGGCTATTGCAGGGCATCGTATTTGTCCGCGATTGCATAGCCAACGTGGTCTTATTATAGACCGATCCTTAACTAAAAAACAAATAGAAAGAGTAATGCATCCAGCATATGATTTCAACAATGTACGAGGGCATACGCAATCCGCATTACGCAACAGGGATGGTCTCACATGGAATGCTCATGGAAACCAGCGAAGTGGTGGGTGGAGATTTGCGCGCATTTCAGAAGCAGGGAGATACCGCACAAAAAAATATTTCTAGTTTGTCAGTTTGCCGTGTGTTTGCCTGGCACAAATGCTCCCGTTGAGCGGATCTTTTCCATAATAAACAATACACACACACACACACACACACACACACACACACACACACACACACACACACACACACACACACTCAGGCCCCGTCCACACGAAGCCGAAACGGGCGAAACCGTTACGGTTTCGATCTATCCGGTTTCTAAGTATCTCCGTAAAGACGAAGCCAAGCGAAACCGGATAGATCTGTAGAAACGCTGTAGTAAACATTCCAGGCCCATAAGGGGCGCTGCTTCTGGTACACAAATCCAGAAGAAGAAGAGGCGAGCATGCGCATAAAGGCTGCCCCCCGAACCACTAACAACACAAACAAACAGCTCTTCTACGATGGCGAACTAGATTCTCAATAAATAATGGCTTAGCAACCCAACAAGGGACATGATATGCTGCAGAACGATTACAAGCTTGTAGTCCGCCATCATCTTTTTTGTTGTGATTTCTGAGACTCCGCGGGCTTAAGAGCCATTGGCTAGGAGGTCGAGGGGTGGGGCGATGATGTCATGGTTTGCGGTTTCAGTCGGTTTCAGGCGTCCACACGAAACCAAAACGAAACCGGATAGATTTGAAACCACCTCCGAGGGTGGTTTCAGAAGTTTGCGGTTTCGGTCAGCGGATTCGCTGGCTTCGTGTGGACGGAAGGCCGAACCGTACAAGACCTTTGCGGTTTCGCCATGAAATCGGCTTCGTGTGGACGGGGCCTCACACAGAGACACGATAGCGATCAACTAAGCTATAATATAGCATATAAGCAATCGCTCATTTAATTAGTTATTCAGTGTTTCGTGTATTTATGCTTATTCTTTTTCGATTGACCAAACGTGTTTTTATGGTTCGGCATCAGCAGCAGCACTTGCCTCAACTACGAGCGTGCAGGCAAAAAGCGCGGCTCCTTTCAATGGAAAAGCAAAATCGCAAGAGCGTTAGGAGCTGTAAATATTTTGGACAGCGTTTTGTTTCAAAATTTGTCAAAACACTTTTCCCCGATCTTACCATAATCTTCAAAACACAGAGGTTTAATCTCCATCGTGTCGTTTGACCAGCTCACTTTGTTGCTATGGTTACAGATGGCGATCAAACCATTTGACAGGTAGAGGTTGAGCGAGGCATCGGAGGTCACAACCTCTGCTGGGTCTCCTCCATCCCCAGAGCAGGTTTGATTGTTGCACGTGAAGGTGGAGTTTAAGGAGGAGCTCTGAATGCTACAGGTCACGGTCACTTTACAGGATTCAGGACTGGGAGACACAGACGACACATTAAGGACCCCTGGTGATACCTGTTCTGGAACAAGGAGATTTAGATATCATTAAAACACAATCAAAGAAACAGCTTGTATCGAATGTCTGTACTCTGTTTCAGTGAACATACCTTGAACTGTGACGTGGTATCCAGCAATAACTTCATCTTTTTGACCACTACTATCTAATGCTTTGTAAAGTCCACTGTCATTCAATCCTACATTTTTTATTTGCAATGAATAATTATTTTTTGAAAACTCTGCCCTTGTGCCATAGAAATTTTGTGTATCCCCTTTGGGATTATGTCTTAATATTCTTATTTTTTTAAATTGCCATGTTAACTGACCGGCGGGTTTCTGCGTTTGTAATTCCATGAATAAATCATTTCCCTTGAGCAAAAAAACAGTAGACAAATTAAGTTCTGACCCTGTTAAGAAATAAGAAAATATGTCAAAATAAGTCATTTAATAATGTGTAGGCCTATACATTTATTTGTCCAGATATGATGTACTAACACAATGTCACATTGAATAATGCAAGCTATGAATAATCCTTTCTCACATAGAGATACAAAATAATTTAATGCAAGGGATTTAAACTGAGCATACCGTAGCAAAGTGATTAATGCAACAGGAAATGTTGTAAAATCGGATGACGTTAGTTGTAAAACTATTCCCTTATAACAATGAAAGCAATGGGCTACAAAATACCACGAAGAATTGTAGAAAATGAGTTAAATGTTTTACCTTGTAGGGCTACGAACCAATAATTAAGAAAATACAGAGCATGAAGAAATACAGAGAGATACATGTTAGATAGGCTACGGATCCTTTTCCTCGAATGAGGAAACTAGACGTTGAACCAAATCATAGCATCGTGTCTTTCTCTTTACCAACCCGTCGAAATATGTGACCCCAGAGGGCGCTGTTGTTATTTGCCATTATTATTTTTTACTGCCGTTTATGAAATAAATATGAACTAATGCCACAATTATTCATGTCTGCGATTCGCAGACATGAATAACAAGACAACAAGACAAGTATTTTTCTTTCAAACTTTGGCCTTCTCCCTTATTTTGTTAAAGTGTTAATGTATTGCGTTTATCTACAACATGAGAAATGTTGATCTACAGCTGAATACATATTTTGAAGCAATACATTCCATTATAATTACAAACTTCCACTGCCTGAATTTTGTGTTTTCCTTTACATGAATAAAGACATGTGCACCATAAAATAAAACCTCTACAGAATAACATCATTGTTTGACGCTCAAAGAATACCCAGACTTCCTGCTTAATGATGAAACCTACACGCCCCTGAAAACTAACTTTGAACTCATTTCAAAGTCACCCGGTATTTGAGCCTCATCACTTGTCGTTTGACGTGCAGTTTAAGGGTGGTAACGATGCTCCGATTAATTGCTTCAATGAGCTATGATTTAGTAATCGGATGGATTTCTGACAGTCTCACGACCCGATTACCTGAAAATCCTTGTACGCCTGTGCATGAACAAACCCAATGCAGCGCAAACATAGACAGTGCAGTCAGCGGGAGAACATCTTGGTCCTTTACTTATATTTTCGTTACACGCTGCTGCTTTACTTACGTTGCATTGTCATGGTTTAGGGGGAGAGAGAAGGATAAAGATAAAGCGATGATGGATTTAAAATGAAATCTATCTGGGGTTTATTATTTTATAAATATGGCAGCAACATATCTATCCACGTCTAATTGTTGATTTGATTTGTAGTTGTAATTGTACATCGTCAATTGATGCACAAATGGAAACTTGTGATCTTGTGATCCCATTCCAATGGTTAAAACTCAGTTTCTGCCCGGCATAAGAGGAAGCTGTCATTCAGAAAACATGTTTTTTCATTGTTTAAAACAATGCAAGCATTCGTACAAATCAATGTGTTTAAAACTGTTAAAATAAAAGCATCATTTTATAGTTAAAACAAATGATATAGGCCTATCATATACATCTTCAATCAGTTATGTTGAAAAATATGATGAACTCTATGACTAACTCCACAAATGTGCATAAACTTAAAGTGCTAGCCTTGACTGTTTAAAAGCCAAGACCACACTAACAGTAAACAAATTCATACATGAAAGCCAGACCGACACCACTCTGAAATATACTAGCAGCTTGTGGCCAAGCAGTACTTCTACTAGATTATATTTGTTCTAAATTAGTGTTATCATTTCTCTGAAGTGCTTTAGCTATGATCAATTTTTTTTCTGAAGAGCTTCCTGTGTTGACACATGATTTGAGATGAATTTGTTCTTGACAGAAATAATTGTCAATGAATTCCAGCGCCATACAACCTAGCCAATGTTTCTAGTATTTGGATCAATATATAAATATATCCATTGATGCGTTTTCATGTGTGAAATGTCTGATCTCAGATTGTGTGTGTGTGTGTGTGTGTGTGTGTGTGTGTGTGTGTGTGTGTGTGTGTGTGTGTGTGTGTGTGTGTGTGTGTGTGTGTGTGTGTGTGTGTGTGTGTGTGTGCAGGGGTACGCCCAGCAGCAGCAGCCCCCTAAAGGTGTGTCCCTCAATCCTTGGACGCCAGACCTCCGAGTCCAAAGTCGAAGATCTCCAAGCTTTCTTGCGGCATTTCTCTGAGGCACGGCCCCTTTTTGTCTTCATCTTTCGGAAATCTGAGAGCAGACCGAGAACAGTGATGACGCTGTCAACAAAATGGCTGCGCCCTTGAAGGGATTTTTCTTTTTTGTATTTGTACCACGTTGGTCATTTTAATGTTGGTTACATTGCTACTTTATTCCGGTCACCAATTCATAAAATGCACAGCCTTTCTGTGCGTGCAATACAACGTGAAGTTGTGGTGTTTGTTTTCGGGCTGGTTTGCTCAAGAGGCTAATGTAGGAACACACCCTAACGCTCCGCTGAGCGGGCCGCTGTCCCGGACCCTCCCCTGATCCTGAGCCCCCCGCCGGTTGCTCTGCTCCAGGCGGATCTTGTCCGGGTCGGTCCCCTCCGGTACAGACTAGTGTTGGCACGTTCGTTCGCGAACCGGTTCGAATGAACGAGTCTTTAGGACGAACGAACCGAACCGGTTTGTTTCTCTCGTTTGACTCGTTCACCATTCGATTCACCGGAAACTCGACTGAACGAACGAACGAGTTTCCGGTAGCACTAACTCCACTGAGTCTGACTGACTCAGCTGAGAACCGTGCAATAGCGTCCATTCCATGATGCGATTCACCGCTACCGGAAACTAGGCTGATTCGCGAACGACTCCTCCCAGTTCAGTCGAGTTCCCAGTGAATCGATTCACCGGAAACTCGACTGAGCTGGGAGAAATCGCATCATGTATAAAAATATAATACATCATGTATAAAAATATATCAAATATACGTTGTTTGTGGATTTAAATGATAATTTTTCATGCAAAGAAAACTAAAAATGTTTGTGAAGAAGTTTGATAATTTTAGGTTTTATGTGAGGCCGCTTTGTGAACTACAGCTCTTCGCTGCTCTCGACGCATATGATATACGTCACCACACCCGCCCTTGGAACTCGGCACAGAGATGGCGATCTCTCTGCCCCACTTCACCGCTTTTTCCAAGGGGAGGATAAAAGCATCGAAAGAGGTGAAAACCATTATAAGTCGGGGCACGTGCAGAATTTCAGTGATGCTGATGGGAAGATTGTCGGTCTTCTCCACGCCAGTCGCAGGGAGCGTGACGTCACATACGAGCCGTGTAGTCTTTCTCGTTGTGATTTCTCTACAGCCTTTATCTGAACAATTGCACAATAAACGGTCGAACTCTTTGCATGAAAAATGATCCTTTAAATCCACAAACAACATATGTGTAATACAGGGCATATAAAATAAAATAATTATTTTCTCTCCATTGACACCCATTCATATTTTTCGATCTGAGATCTGAGATGAGCCCTACCGGAAGGGGCGTGACTTCGCCACTCTATAGCATCGTACAACCTGTCACGTCATGTAATCTATTCATTCGTGATCTGGGACACTTAATTTCAATTTTTTTCGTGCAAAAAGCACAGATTTCTAACAATATGACAGCTTTTGGCGACCCGTTTCTACTTTTGTGACAATTGTGACAATTCACATATATTTAATGCAGGTGCGCATGCTCTGTAGGCAAACTGCGACGGAAAAAAGTAGCTGCTTCATCTCTTCTTTTTCGAATGAGTTTGAAATTTGTGCTTTTGGCAGAAGAAATTAAAATTAGGCCTACGTGTCCCATATCACGAATGAATAGATTAAATGACGTGACGTGACAGTGTCACATATTTCCGTGAGACACGGTTGCATCGTAGGGTGTGTCTTTACCAGCTCTCTCTGTGTACCTTATGTGAAGTAGGTTAAACAAGTTATTTGCCAAACCAACTCATGTTTTGTTATTACTTCCGTGTAACTGATAATATTATTTTTCTTTCAAACTTCGGCTTTCTCCCTTATTTTGTTAAAGTGTTAATGTATTGCGTTTATCTACAACGTGAGAAATGTTGATCTACAGCTGAATACATATTTTGAAGCAATACATTCCATTATCCCTATAATTACAAACTTCCACTGCCTGAATTTTGTGTTTTCCTTTACATGAATAAAGACATTGCCACCATAAAATAAAACCTCACCAGAATAACATAATTGACGCTCAAAAAATGCCCAGACTTCCCGCTTAATGTCTCCCCCAAAATGATGAAACCGACACGCCCCTGGGCAGAAACGGGATCAGAAACGAGATCAGAAACTAAAGGAAAAAGGACCAGTCCTCAATGTGAACTAAATTACGTAGCTCCATGTGGGCGGAGTGCCCGCCCCTCCATGTGGGCTGAGTGCCCGCCCCTCCATGTGGGCTGAGTGCCCGCCCCTCCATGTGGGCTGAGTGCCCGCCCCTCCATGTGGGCTCCGTCTGCGGGCTGCAGTCAGGGGCTTCTCGCTGGCTCTGACTATGCTGGTGAGCTGTGTCATATCCGACCGAGCCTCATGGTGGTACGTTCCGACAAGGTCGGCTCGACACCGTGCGAGAAATCAGAACTTCGTCATACAAGACGCGAAACAAGAAGTACTCGTGACCTTCCGATTGGTATCGGACGGTGGCTAAGCAACAAGTGTATACACTGTAAAGATTCGAGTGCGTGTCTGTTTGGTTGGCGAAGGGTCACCGACTCGAAGCAGGAGTAAGCGACACGAAGATACGTTACTGCTTAGTTGGTAATTGTTCTAATTTTGTTTTCAACACATATGCAATACACCCATCACATTTGAAAAATATGGGAAATTCGAGAATATTCTCGTTTTAGTTCGTAGTGAATTAAACAAAACAAAATCGCCACAAGTAAGATACAACTGTAGGCTATTACCTGGTTACCTGTTACACCAATGTGGATTTGTTTTTGATGTTGCTTCAATATGACATTAAACACCAACAGACCCATACTAGGCATTGTTTTACGGAAGTATCATTAACATTGTAGTACTGGCCTAGTTGTGTCGCTAGAGGGCGCCACATACTCGATACAAAATATGTAACGAGTGTGTGGAAACCTGAGGCCTATCTTTATCCCACTCACAAAATATACTAGCTATAGCATGGAACCAATATATGGCCAATATAATAAGCTTATCTTTCTTGTAAATGTTGTCATGAAACCAAAGGGGAAATTCCTTTGTGATTCACTTAACTGTCCTTTAATGTCCAACTGTCCACTATTAAATGCTTAGGCCTATTCAACCAGCATTCATTATTCTAAGAGCAACTTGACTCTAGCTCCTTCAATAGAGTGGCGAAGTCACGCCCCTTCCGGTAGGGCTCATGGGACCTATGAGATCGAAAAATATGAATGGGTGTCAATGGAGAGAAAATAATTATTTTCTGGTCCCAGTCTTTATATGCCCTGGATTACACATATGTTGTTTGTGGATTTAAATGATAATTTCTCATGCAAAGAAAACTAAAAATGTTCGTGAAGTTTGATAATTTTAGGTTTTATGTGAGGCCGCTTTGTGAACTACAGCTCTTCGCTGCTCTCGACGCATATGATATACGTCACCACACCCGCCCTTGGAACTCGGCACAAAGATGGCGATCTCTCTGCCCCACTTCACCGCTTTTTCCAAGGGGAGGATAAAAGCATCGAAAGAGGTGAAAACCATTATAAATCGGGGCACGTGCAGAGTTTCAGTTATGCCGATGGGAAGATTGTCGGTCTTCTCCACGCCAGTCGCAGGGAGCGTGACGTCACATACGAGCCGTGTAGTCTTTCTCGTTGTGTTTTCTCTACAGCCTTTATCTGAACAATTGCACAATAAACGGTCGAACTCTTTGCATGAAAAATTATCCTTTAAATCCACAAACAACATATGTGTAATCCAGGGCATATAAAGACCGGGACCAGAAAATAATTATTTTCTCTCCATTGACACCCATTCATATTTTTCGATCTCATAGGTCCCATGAGCCCTACCGGAAGGGGCGTGACTTCGCCACTCTATAGAAGGAGTGACTGAGCTGCCTTTATTCTCATCCAGTCCTTGAAAATACATTTCTATTTCTAAAGGAAAGGCACCAAGATCAATGTTTAAATTATTGTCGGGTACAGTGAATCTAATAGTGTTTTGTGTATTGTGGGTTATATCACCAGTATTATCATACCAGTAATACAACTTTAAAATGAGGGTTGTTAACTTAGTAGTCTGTATAGCAGACTTCCAATGGACATGGACTGACCTGTTGAGATGAGAGTAAACAACCTGTCTTTGTTAAAAGGAACATGCAGATTAACATACTAGCAAATATTAATTAATTAATTCTTACATTTGCACAGCAAATCAGCATAGTCTGAGACCATTAAGCTTATATATATATATATATATTCTTTTTTTTTTTTACCTATATCTTACTGTTGAACAACTGTTGTACAAGTACTTATCTTGGCAGTTCATGCAAGGATAAGGTTCAAGGGTTTGTATTCCGTATTCAGGTATATCAACTTTTATTCAAGACACAGGAAGGTCCATAAAGACGTCACAGTACATATATGTAAAAATATATAGATATAAATATAAAACAATACAAAACATTTAAGAAGGATGCAAATGAGGTAATTCTGTAATTTCCTGTAAAGGATTATTAAAGGATCTATCTATCTAGGTATCAACAATTATAATACAAACACTTACTAATAATTGTATTATAACAATTATAATGCAAACAATTATAATACAAACACAATTATAATTTAAAACCCATACAAGCTTCAGGTCCAATGTTTCCAGAAGCAAGATAAGTGAGTTATAGACATCAGTTATAGACACAATAACCGTGTTCAAAGACCCAGTCAATCTGCACATGAATCTATACACTATCTATGCACATTTCACTGGCACTACCCCCCCTTGGAGTTTTATGCAAAATTCTCAGATCATTATATGCCATAGTGGAGTGCTACACGTTTTGAAGAGTGATATTTTAACATCAGTAGTACACATTTATAATTGTATTGTGTATTTATATACCACTGTAGGGAGCCGGTCGTCTGCGTGGAGGACCTGGTCGAATCCTCCTGGACCCATCACCTTCCAGCTGGTCTCCCCGTGCTTCCAGCATGTCCTCCCTGGTGCGCCTGAGGCTGCTGCCCAGCGCCCAGTGCCTGTACACCCAGCCCGTCCGGGTGCTGGTGGACGGCCTGCGGACGTCCCAGGTGGTCACCGTGAAGGCCAAGGCCACCGACGACAAGGGGGTGCCGTTCCACGCCTCCGCCATTTACAGGGCCGACGCGGGCGGGGCCGTGGACCTCGGCAGGGAGCCCTCGCTGGGCGGGAGCTACACGGGGGTGGAGCCCATGGGTCTGCTGTGGTCCCTGAGGGCCGACGCCCTCCACACCAAGTTCTGCAAGAGCGACTCCCGGAGGCCCCACGTGGTCAGGTTCTCCGTG
This sequence comes from Gadus macrocephalus, assembly GCF_031168955.1. NCBI lineage: Eukaryota > Metazoa > Chordata > Actinopteri > Gadiformes > Gadidae > Gadus > Gadus macrocephalus. The sequence goes on from NC_082389.1 coordinate 2,407,926, forward strand.
CACGATGGAGAGGCGGGGACCGGCCCCCTGTTGGCCGAGGCGACCAATGAGAGGCGTCTGCTGGCGGATGGGGTCGAACGGCAGCCAATCAAAGAAGGGAACATCCGGGGAGTTCTCTTTGTACCCCCTGGTGAGTGGCAGAGTGCTGTTAATTATATATGATCAATTATTAATGTATTCATACTTTAAAATGGTTATGCAGACGGCTAGAAGCCCAGACGGATCCGTATGTCATCATCCTAGTTTATTTTATCCAGGCCGGAATTATTCCCCTCCCGAGGGTGGGGAATAATGTCTGACCTGTCTGACTCGTCGCAATCGTCCTCCTCACACAGAGCGGTTCTACGCGTCTGTGGAATCCATGCCCAGCCTCGCTCGGTCGTGCCGCACTACCTCCTCCCATGTCTTCTCCGGTCTTCCTGTTCTCCTCTCATGGGCCTTTCACACCGCCGCAAAATCGGAGCCCGTTCCGGGCTAGTTCGGAGCTAGAGCCAGTGTTTTGGTTTCACACCGCCAGAGAACCGGCTCCGGCCTCTAAAAACCAGTTCAACTCCAGCCCCAGGTTTGAGCTGGGCTAGAACTAGAACCGCTTTAACGCCGGGGGCAGGGGGCGGGGTTATCCGTACCTTCATAAACAGGAAGACCAACGAAGACCGGCATTTTTAAAACACCGAAGTAAACAATGGACGTGAATCCGTGTTTGGTTAGTTTTAACCATACAAGGATTTATGGTTTACCGATTTAAAACAAAATCAGAAAAAACTATTAACAGTCGTTTTTTGTTTTTTTCTGATTTGGTTTTGAATTGAAAAAAGGGCAAAAGGAATAAACAAATAAACAGCATTTTATTTGTGTTTGTGTGTTTTGTGTGTTGGTTTTTTATACCCGATATCCGATTTAGTTTCAGATCGTCTACTTGCAGACTAAGTCGCCGGCTCCCACGGAAAACAATAAAGCTGGCCATTGTAGAATGCAAGAGACTCGATGGAACGTTTGAAACGTCTTTATATTAGAGATGCACCGAAATGAAAATTTGTGGCCGAAACCGAAACCGAAAAATAATTAATCGCTTGGCCGAATACCGAAACCGAAACCGAAAATGACGGTTCAGTTTAAAGTTGTCAAAACACTATTTTTAAATATTGCTTAAATCTACTGCTTACAATAAATGTTTAGACATGTTTTTCAAGGAAAAATGTTTATTTGAAATCTTCAAATGTTAATGTTTCATTAATGCCCTTCAATTCATTCTGGGTTTTTTTATATATACACATATATATATACAGGTCCTTCTCAAAAAATTAGCATATTGTGATAAAGTTCATTCTTTTCCATAATGTAATGATAAAAATTAAACTTTCATATATTTTAGATTCATTGCACACCAATTGAAATATTTCAGGTCTTTTATTGTTTTAATACTGATGATTTTGGCATACAGCTCATGAAAACCCAAAATTCCTATCTCAAAAAATTAGCATATCATGAAAAGGTTCTCTAAACGAGCTATTAACCTAATCATCTGAATCAACAAATTAACTCTAAACACCTGCAAAAGATTCCTGAGGCTTTTAAAAACTCCCAGCCTGGTTCATTACTCAAAACCGCAATCATGGGTAAGACTGCCGACCTGACTGCTGTCCAGAAGGCCATCATTGACACCCTCAAGCAAGAGGGTAAGACACAGAAAGAAATTTCTGAACGAATAGGCTGTTCCCAGAGTGCCGTATCAAGGCACCTCAGTGGGAAGTCTGTGGGAAGGAAAAAGTGTGGCAGAAAACGCTGCACGACGAGAAGAGGTGACCGGACCCTGAGGAAGATTGTGGAGAAGGGCCGATTCCAGACCTTGGGGGACCTGCGGAAGCAGTGGACTGAGTCTGGAGTAGAAACATCCAGAGCCACCGTGCACAGGCGTGTGCAGGAAATGGGCTACAGGTGCCGCATTCCCCAAGTCAAGCCACTTTTGAACCAGAAACAGCGGCAGAAGCGCCTGACCTGGGCCACAGAGAAGCAGCACTGGACTGTTGCTCAGTGGTCCAAAGTACTTTTTTCGGATGCAAGCAAATTTTGCATGTCATTCGGAAATCAAGGTGCCAGAGTCTGGAGGAAGACTGGGGAGAAGGAAATGCCAAAATGCCTGAAGTCCAGTGTCAAGTACCCACAGTCAGTGATGGTCTGGGGTGCCATGTCAGCTGCTGGTGTTGGTCCACTGTGTTTTATCAAGGGCAGGGTCAATGCAGCTAGCTACCAGGAGATTTTGGAGCACTTCATGCTTCCATCTGCTGAAAAGCTTTATGGAGATGAAGATTTCATTTTTCAGCACGACCTGGCACCTGCTCACAGTGCCAAAACCACTGGTAAATGGTTTACTGACCATGGTATTACTGTGCTCAATTGGCCTGCCAACTCTCCTGACCTGAACCCCATAGAGAATCTGTGGGATATTGTGAAGAGAAAGTTGAGAGACGCAAGACCCAACACTCTGGATGAGCTTAAGGCCGCTATCGAAGCATCCTGGGCCTCCATAAGACCTCAGCAGTGCCACAGGCTGATTGCCTCCATGCCACGCCGCATTGAAGCAGTCATTTCTGCAAAAGGATTCCCGAACAAGTATTGAGTGCATAACTGAACAATATTATTTGAAGGTTGACTTTTTTTGTATTAAAAACGCTTTTCTTTTATTGGTCGGATGAAATATGCCAATTTTTTGAGATAGGAATTTTGGGTTTTCATGAGCTGTATGTCAAAATCATCAGTATTAAAACAATAAAAGACCTGAAATATTTCAGTTGGTGTGCAATGAATCTAAAATATATGAAAGTTTAATTTTTATCATTACATTATGGAAAAGAATGAACTTTATCACAATATGCTAATTTTTTGAGAAGGACCTGTATATGTATACAAATATACACACACACACACACACACACACACACACACACACACACACACACACACACACACACACACACACATATATACATATATATATATATATATATATATATATATAGAGTCCCCCCCGAGCGACCGGCGCAGTCCCCCCACGTCCCAGCGCTCTATTCAAGGTAACCTAACAGCTCCAAAAGGTGTCTTTAACGGGGGGGGGGGGGGGGGGGGTTTAACGCACGCATCACAGGCAGAGGCTAAAGGCGGCTGCATGCTTCAGCGTTGGTGTTACGTTGTTGCGCAAAATTTACTCAAAGCAATTCATGCTCCCTTTTAGGTTGCGCGTGTTGCGCGTGATGCCAAGCAATTCACCGCCAGAACAGTAGGTGGAGTAATATGTGGAGTAAAGTTTTTCGTTGAAGACGACCTCGAGAATGACGTCTTTGTCTGTGGGAGTCGTTGGTTTGTTTATGTGCCAGATCGTGTTCTCCCCATACACAGTGAATGATGGCAACAGACAGAGGAACAGGGGTGATGAAGTTGTTGACCATTGGGGTTGTATAAATGTGCATATCTCTACATTTTAAAACGACATAATGTGTTGGCAGCAAAGTTAACTTCACTTCACGTTAATGCTTTTGTATATGAGCCTGCCGGGTTCCATTCTATCAAACCACCTACCCTCCTTCCTCCTACGGCAGCGTTTCTCAAATTGAACCATGAAAAGGAGATTTTCCTGGTATTGGTCGAAGACTACCTAAGTGAAGCCTATATGGTGTATTTGTGTGTGGGCGTCGTCGTCGGCTGTTTATAAACCTCCTCCCAGTCATGTTCTACACATTCAGTGAACTATGGCAGAGAAATGTGATACTCCAGACAGGAAGTAGTAAGCAGACCAATCACAGCCTTGCAGGCTGCGCGGCTCACGTAAAAGCTTACGTAAAAAATGACGCAAGTCTAGAAAAATCGCCCGACGCACGCAAGACGTGAGAAGTCGCGCAAGGGGCGCGCAAGGGCCTCTTGTGCTTGCGCTTACGCTTACGTAACTGAGCATAAATCGGCCTTAAGTTCTTTGTATTTTAACGACGTCGACTCATTACGTCGGTGACTGTGAGCGGGAATAACCAATGACTCCCTACTATTAACTACCGCATGTAGACGTGTGCACGGACGCAGGCCCGCACCAGGCCTGATCTAATAACGCGTCGGGCTGATCCGATTTGCTGTTGGCCTGAACTGAGCACTGCAGTGTAAGCAAAAGGTCTGGAGGTCCCGCGGAAACACACCGCGGCGGCTGCTCCCTCTGCTGACAGGTTGAGCCAGCGCTCATTCACTAGCTTACGAACGTTAGATTAAACATTCCCGCGGTTCATGGCGAGGTAAACAAAACAACTCACAACCTATAAAAAGCTAGAGGGGGTGGCGTAATTGTTACATTTTACTATTTTGAGATCGTATAGGTGGCCTGTGCTCCTTGCTTGTGTAATCAGACAAGATTGTATAATTTTGCGTCACCACCACTTTCGGCCTCCGATTCGGCCACTCATTTGGCTTTCGGCCGAAAGCCGAATGTGTCTTTTTTTGCGTTTTCGGTTGCCGGATTTTTTCGGTTGCCGAATTTTCGGTGCACCTCTACTTTATATGTATTTTTTTTTAAACCACGTGCCCTTTTCCCGGCATTCATTGTGGTTTTATCTAAGTATCACGCAAACAAAACAAGCAACTGGATTATTCAGTTTTCCCGTTTTGATTTAAAAAGTAGAAAAACAGTTTATTTGTATATTCCTTTTGCCCTTTTTCAGCTTCAAAACCAAATCAGAAAAACCAAAGAACGACTGTTAATTGTTTTTTCTGATTTTGTTTTAAATCGGAATATTCAAAGAATGAACAATGCACGGATTGACGTGAAGACGAAATTGTTGTTGTTGTGTTTGAAACTGGCGCGAGGGTTCTTATTATTATTGTACAGTTCCGGCAATGCGCGAGGGTTGCTGGGAAAGTGGAGACGTTTGCAGTGACGTCATGACGTTGCTCTCGCCGGCTCCATGGCTGGCTCTGGCCGGTGTGAAACCAACTGGTTCATAACTGGGATAAGGCTGGAACCTGTTTGGAACTGGCCCTAGCACCAGCCCGGAACTGGCTCTTGGTTCTTTTTGGTGTGAAAGCCCCATCAGAGGGCACCTCCAGTTTTCTCACAAGCGAGATCCAGCGAATGCTGCGCTCAACGTGGCCGAACCACCTCAGTCTGTTTGTTTGCAGCACTACGTCTATGTCCTGGATGCCAAGCTTTTTGAGGAGAGAGTCTGAGCTGACATCCTCCCTGGCTTTGATATTACATATCCAGTGGATCATGGCACAGTGGTTGCCTCAGAGGCGAGTTATAGTCCGCGTACAGCAGCACCCATGGACAGCCAGTGAGAAACTCCAAAGATAGTGCCTCCAGTACGATGATGAAGAGCATGGGGCTTAGGACAGAACCCTGGTGCACCCCTACTCCCACTCCGAACTCATCACTGTAACCTTCTCCTCGCACTCTGTTCCTGACGCCCAAAGTCTTTGCCTATACCACTCACACCAGCCACTCGTCGGCATTGAGCTTGCGCAATGCCCACCGGATGACGTCCCTCGGGACACTGTCGAAGGCCTACTCCAGGTCGATGAATGCCATGTAGAGGAGCTTGTTGGCCGCAAGGTGCTTCTCCTGTAGCTGGCGGACTATGAAGATTGCGCCAGTGGTCCCACGAACCGGCATGGAGCCAAATTGCATCTCGTTGATCCCTACTCGCTTCCCCGCAGGTGCCTCTACTACACGCTCAAACACCTTGAGTACTTGCTCAATGTGCTTCAACCCCTGTATGCTGTAGTTGCCTCTGTTGAGAGCATCGCCTTCGAGAGCAAAGACTCACGATGTAGCTCTCTCTCTCTGTAAGCTTTCTCATCCAACTGAATGCTCTTAGTTTCATTGTGTTGGTGTGATGGTCATGAGATAATAGATGAGTAATAGTGCAACCACTAGCAGCCATCTGTAGAAGAACCCATGATTTCTCAAGCTTGTAATGCACTATACTTTCTATTGTGCAGGAGACGGCCCCTTCCCTGCTGTCTTGGACCTCTACACATTTGGCGGTGGGCTGTCTGAGAGACGAGCCGCTCTCCTGGCCAACTGTGGCCTCATGGTTCTGACTCTGGCGCTGTACGGTCATGACGACCAGCCCAAGAAGGTCACAAAGCTTCACTTGGACTACTTTGAGGAGGCAATACAGTTGTTGAGGAAGCATCCAAAGGTGAATGATGAACTGTAACCCAATCACGCTTAAACTCAAACAAAAGTTGAATACCAAAATTAACAAAATGATTACTGAGCGAAAACCTACTGTCAGGAACACAACACTGACACAACATTGAGTTATTGTCCTCCAAACATCTATGCTTTAAAGAAGGATTTGCTCTATTTGTGCGCCTCTTAGTATACCAACCAGTCCTTGTGCAGGTTGTTACGTATAGAAACAAGAAGTTACAGCCCCCAGTTTATCTTGCGTGCTGCCTTCCATGTTCTTCTGCTCTGAGCTAGGTCTGTTTCAGAAGCAGATGCAGAGTCCCTGGATTTAATTGATCCCTGGGGAAATAACGTTCGCAGGTGCTCCGCTCAATGATAGAAACATTATCGTAAACATAGATGATAGATTTAAAATTAGAATACAGTGGTCATCAAATATAGGCTATTTTAATCTATAAAAGGAAATTACGGGAAACATTGAGGATATAAACTAAAATCGTACAGTATTTATTTCTTTCAGGCTATGGATTCGGGCGTTGGCTTAATATCAATATCCAAGAGCGGAGATCTGGCACTTTCCATCGCCACGCACTTACCAAACGTTAAAGCCACCGCGTGGATAAACGGCTGCTGCTCCAACGTCGTGCTACCCCTCTACTACAGAGGGAGTCAAATCCACTCTGCGCTGATGTACGACGCCCGTGGTGTTACGGTGACCGAGTCTGGGGCTTTGAACATAAAGCACGGCCTTCACGATCCCCTGGCCCCGGAGAACGAGGGATCGCTGATCCCCATCGAACGAGCCACAGGGCGCTTCCTCTTCGTGGCCGCCGAGGACGACCTCAACTGGGACAGTTGTCATTTTGCCGACCAGATGACGGAGAGGCTGAGACGTCAGGGGAAGGACAACTTTGAGAAGGTGGTGTACCCAGGAGCGGGGCACTATCTGGAGCCACCCTTCGGGCCATACTGCCCGTCCAGCTTCCACGGGGTGGTGGGGGCGCCGGTCGCCTGGGGCGGGGAACCCAAGGCCCACGCCAAGGCTGAGATGCACCTGTGGAACAAGATCCAAGAGTTCTTCAGAACGCACCTGGTCCCAGAGGCTGGTGCAGCCAAAGCTAGGTTATAGGAGGCTGCAGCCTCCTATAACCTTAAGCTCCGGAGTAAAATGTTCAATGTTATGATTTGTGCCTCCTTCTGTTGAAATGAAACTATGAGCCTTGTTTGATGAATTGCCATATCACACAAAAAGAAAGATATACTACTGAGGCATGTTCCCATCTTGATTATGTGTTCATTTATTTGTACTAGAGGCAAAAGGGTAGGATTTGTAATGTTTTTTCCTATAATCTTTTACTACATCTTTTATCTACAGCATGTAGTTAAAATAAGTTGTGTTGTGTTTTCTTGATTTACAGTGTTGCCCAAATTACCTTGAAAGAGTAATCTGATTACCGATTACTCCTTTAAGAGTTTAATTAGTTACTTTACTGATTGCTTGATTTATTTTTGTATTACTTTAAACGTAAATAAATTAGATAAGTTACTTTATTAGTTACATTCAGCAGCTGCTGACAACACTCCCTGCTGCCTCACAATGAAAATTTCATCCAGTTGTGCCAATACTCACTTTATTGGAAGGGCAACTTCAGCAATGTATATCTTGACAATATAAGTTTAACTTAAAATAATTTCCTGAATTTTTTATTTTTTATTTTTTTATTATCTTCAATGTGTATTGGCCAATCGGATTTGTCTTGACGCAATTGCGATTCAGCCTATGCATAGCATTCACGCACACTATAAACTTGGGGTAGTTACTCAAAGAAAGTGATTTGTTACTGTTACTTCTGTAAATTGTAATGAGATTATATGGAACATGTTTTGGAGCTCTAGATTAAACAATGGTGACACTATTGAAATTGTTGCTAAATAAAAAATCCTCAAAAATAAGAGGAGATAGTGTTAGGGTTTCTGAACTATAGCATAGTAAGACCATATAGAGTCCATGCCTATATGGAATAAGTTTTGGGGCTCTAGAGTCAATAATGGCGACGCTATTGAAATTTGACCATTGTGGTCGTTTTCAGTTTTGCACTTTGCAGACGGTCCCTAAGCTCGCGGCTGAAAGCCGACAGCTCATAGAAGCCAATGCAATTCACCGTTCTCTCAAGATGGCTCATTTGATAGGTGTCATTTATGTCGCAACAATGTTTCACTGATTATCTATTGAACCGCAAACTCTGAATCTGCCAATTTCTTCCCAACTTCACGGAAGTGCCATTCGTTTCAATGGGAATCGTGACGGTCTATACTTTCAACATAAAGTGTACATATTTGTCATTTGAAATTCGTCCCAGCCATTATACCACAGATACTCTAGGGTCTATAGCATATAACCGCGTTGTCTGATTACAGTTTAATGCATTTTTCACAATCTACCAGCTCTCGTTGTGAAGACAAGTCACCGCGCCATTCGTTTTAATGGGAATCGCGACGGTCCATACTTTGAACATTTACCTATTTGAAATTCGCCCCAGCCTTTATACCACAGATACTATAGGGTCTATAGCATACAACTGCTTTTTCTGATTACAGTTTAATGCATCTTTCACAATTAACCAGCTCTCGTTTTGAAGGCAGTGTTAATTTTGGCAGCTAGATTTAGTCTTGGGCTGCACAGGGTTCTGTTTATGAGAGCCTAAACACCCGGGACCCCCACCATCATTGCTAAATCAAGTCTATTACCTTCCTGATATGTTAAACATCCAATAATCAACTACACCCCCATTCCGCTGCGTTTGGTTAAAGTTATAACGTTGACGTTTGAGAACGAGGGACGAGCTGAGTCTGAGAACCGTGCCTTCCATGATTCGATTCACCGCTACCGGAAACTCAAATGAACGAACGAACGAGGGAGGAGCTGAGTCTGACTGACTCAGAGAACCGTGCATGATTCGATTCACCGCTACCGGAAACTCGACTGAACGATTCGCGACGGGAACGGAATCACTGAAACAAATCACTAAATAATAATAATAATAATAAATGAAATTTATATAGCGCTTTATATGGTGCTCTAAATCCAACACTAGGCTAAGACTACCTTCCACCACGTCTCCCCAACGTGACGTCATCGCCGAATGGCGTTAGAACAACGCTATTTTGGAGACATTTTATGAATGATATACATATTTTGAGTCCTTTATGTACCCATTAATCCATACTTCCGGTTAACCTGCTGTGGTAACCCGCTTCCCAATGTGACGGGTTACAGGTACGAATCACACGTTTGAAAGAGGGTTAACATGGTTCCCGCGGGTCCTTAAAAAGTCTTACAATTCTTAATTTTTTTGGTGTGAAATTAAGGCCATAAATTGTCTTAAATTTACTGTAAATTTGCTCTTGGTATTACATTTTGGAACACTATTACTACTAATACTTTCTCTCCATTGAAACCCATTCATCTCAGAGGTCCCATGGGGGTCTACCGGAAGGGGCGGACTTACGAGCTCTATAGTTCCCGCAAGTTTGCAGTTCCCAAAATAAAAGCATTGGAGTTAGGTTGACCAGATGTCCCGCTTCGTGCGGGACAGTCCCGCATTTCCATGACTTTGTACACGTCCCTCAAAATGAGACATTGTCCCGCATTGTTATTGACAGTCAGACTAGATTTTTTTTGGAAATGCGTGTTTTATAATCTGGCATTTATCAAATAGCTGTGTGCGGAGACAGCAGTGAGGGCTGTCATCAGGGGGAGGGGCGGGCTGTTTGATCATGTCAATCAAACTGGGACGCGGACGCCGGTTAAGGGCACACGCACCAACAAGAAACAATCAGGTCAGAACGGCAGGAGATACGGCGGAGAGCGCGACCCGTAGGCTACGACCAAAAGAAAATGCAGCTACAACAAAGACAGGGAAACCATATATCCCTGGGTGAAACCAGTGCAAGGGGAGTCTTGTAAAGGGAGCAAGGTACGTTTTATTAGTCTGTTTTCTGGGAATAATTGACATAAACAGAAACCAGAAAACAAGCCGTTTTTTCGTTTTGTCTGTGACATAAATATGTACCTTTGTGTCAAACCACTTCTTCTTTTTTTTGTTTTAATCGTTTTTTAATTGTTTCCGACAAGACATAATATTTGCATCTGAGTCTGTTTTACATGCAGATCGCATTCATGAGGTCGTTTGCATTGACCATTTATGGTTAAAAAGGGGCGTGTACAGGGCGGAACGTGAAGCTGATTCAGCTGCGCACACTTGTATAGGCATTCTGTCATTTATAAAGCAAAGATTGCTTAGAGGTGTGCTTACGCAGGGTTTTATAAGTCTGAATATTTTTTTGCGCACCCAAAACTTGGCTTTTGGGCGTACGTACACTTTTAGTAACGATCCCACGCCCAGTTTTATAAATGAGACCCCTGATCTTTGCGCTCTGCTGTGCGCGTTCACATCAGAGGAGCTGCGATCGCGGGCTGCTGATTTCCTCACAGCCTGAGAGCTATGAGGAATACAAGTGATCACAACACATCTGACAGCTGGACTTTGCGCATCTGTTGACCTTTATCCATTTACAGTAAACAAATATTTTTTTCTTGTTGGAAGATATTTTAGATTGTTTTCATATAATTATTTAATATGTCGAGGTTCATAAAATAAACATACATTCTCGATCTTAAAATGTATAAATCCACGGGAGCTATTTACAATGCGAACTTACCACATGTCACGTCAACCGGTTCTGACCAGCAACGGCCGCACACACACCCAATGCGGACGCAGATCTGCAATACTCAATAACACCAGCTGATGGCTCCAAAACACCAACAACTGCTCTATCATTTGCGAAACTCATCTCAACTAATGAACAGTTTTCCATATCTGTTGCATAAACCTGTTCATATTTTATGATCTCAGAGGTCCCATGGAGGTCAACCAGAAGGGGCGGACTTACGAGCTATATAGTTCCCGCAAGTTCTCAGTTCCCAAAATAAACGCATTGGAGTTGCAGCACCATATACCGTTTGTGTTTCACTTTTTAAAGGTAAGGCGTTTAAATAATCAGATTCTATATTGTCAGCACATCTAAATCAATGTGGCTCATGAGGTAGAGTGGGTTGGCTGGTAACCGGAAGGTTGCTAATTCGAACCCCGGATCCTCCCGCGTGTCGAGGTGTCACTTGGTCGGCAGGCACGAAAACGCCCTACACACCGCCGCGCTGAACCCTCCGGCAGCGAGGTGGTTTGGGCGGTGTGTGCAAGCACAGCAGCCACTGTGTTTGCTACTGCGCGTGCACGTAGATCGAGAGGCTCTCGGGTTAGAGCTGGGCTGTCTAGGTTTCCGTTGTAGGCCTACTTTGAATAGAGTTAGGCTACGAAGAGTCGTCCGGGCGGCAGAGCGGATCATCGGCTGCCCCCTGCCCTCCACCATGGACCTCCACAGCTCCAGGTCCATTAACCGAGCTCTGAAGATTGCGGCTGACCCCTCACATCCTGCCAATCAGGGGCGGAGTGGGGCACTAACACCGTTTATTTATTTTTATATTTATTTGTTTTTTTCAGTAATAAAAAAATATATATTGTAAAAATGAATGATATAATTATAATTAAGAAAATCAAAATGTGTAAAATAGGCCACAGCTCTGTGCGGAAGAGAATTGGCGCTCCGAGAATTGGCGCACTTCCTTACAAGACCGTTAACCATAGCAACGCCGGTAAACAAAAGCACTCCGGATGGCCGTAGTGCTCCCCGCACTACAGCCATCCGGAGACGCACGGAGCTTTTGGACGTGATATGGCTGTGTCCCAATTCCTAGGACGCATCCTTCGAAGGCTGCATTCGAAGGATGCGTCGACGCCGATTGCGTCACAGCGTCGCGCCAAGTGCTGTCCCAATTCCAAGGGTCCTTCAAATGCGGCCTACGAATGCAGCCTTCTTTTCCCGGATTTGAAGGATGCATCGGCTGTATCCTTCACGGCCCTACGTATCCCAAGATCCTTCACGGCCCAACGTATCCCTCCCAAGATTCATTGCGCATTCAATCAATGGAGATGGCGGAGAATGGCGATTTAAGTTCTGCATTTAAATGTAAGTATTTGGTTTCTAGTCACTCGAGTATTTAACGATACAAATGTTAAAAATACAAGGGCCCTTAAAACTTTTTTCATTAAAGTAATAGGCAATAAGTAAGGTAACGTTACAGTTAGTGACGCTGTAACGTTAACTAAGAACACCCGTTAAGCACTATAGTTTCAAATTTAAGAGGTTAAAATGGTTATATTTACCGAAATTGTGGCGATTATATAGATAATTTGCTATTCTGTAAGGTTAGATAAATGGACCAACGAAAGAAAAACTTTTGCTGAAATTAGTTTTGATACTGCTCTTGTTGTTAACTGCCATGATTGATTTCCTCTGCCTTAGGATTGCAAGTATCCAGGGTCAGGAGAGGGGGTAGGTGGGAAACCCACTGCTGCCACTTGGCCCTGGTTTGTCCCCTTGGATAAGGTATTGTGACATATGCATTCCCCCAACTCCCCTGTCCTAATTGCCTCCATCCCTGAGAACACACCAGGGCCAAGTACAGCAAGTACAGCAGTGGTGGATCAGGAGGTTGAGGACCAGGATCAGGAGGAGGAAAGACAGCGAGGGCCAAGGTCCAGAAAGAGGGACAGAGAGGAAGACATGTTCCAGAGTCGCTCACTATCTTCCGAAAAGGACTCAAGATTCACCTGTTCAGAGTCCACCTCGACTGCATAGCCACCCTCCCCCTTCTGGCAACCATTGTACACTGTGTTGTATTGTATTATAGTACTTAACTGTGTAGCAACTGCAGTAGCTGCTATCATGGCTGTAACACGGGGAATGGGTTAGCCTAGCGATTGTGGTACTTGCACTTGGTTCTATGAACATCCTTTCTGTACCGACAGCGATATATTGATGCACTTCTTATGACAAATGTACTTATTGTAAGTCGCTTTGGATAAAAGCGTTTGCTAAATGCCCCAAATGTAAATGTAAAATGTCAATGTTCCAGTTAATAAAAGAGGACATGAGGCTACAAAGGGAGGCAGAGGAGAGAAGAGCCCAGGAAAGCAGGGAAAGAATGGATAGGTTTTTCTAAATTTTGGAGCGTTTGGTGGACAAATAACTTATGTTCTGTTATATTTAACACATTGGTTATTATTATTTACATATTTATTTAAACTTACTTATTTAACTAACTATTTAACTAACTTTTTTGATTAACTATTTATTAAAACCCTTACTAACTTTTTTGAATTGACTAATGTATTCGTATATATAACTTATAAAACTATTTACAACAAACATTCATGTGACTATTTACAACAATTATTATAAAACTACTATATACAAAAACATAATGATCAATAATAATTTTTGTTGGTTTCTTTTTTTCGCGCTGTCCGGTTTAACTTCTGTTTACTAACAGTTCAGCTGTCAGGGTTGCTAGGTGACAGGAGCAGCGCGTGGTCACGCAAGTGAAAGGGCGGTAACGGTTTGTTACGTAAACCAGAAATGCTCCGTAGGCTAGACCGTCCCATTTCTTCGGCCTTCGGAGTGTCCTTCGCGGTCTACGAAGGCCGCATCCTTCGAAGGATGCGTCCTATGAATTGGGACACAGCTATACAATTATATTATACTATTATATATAGAACGTTATAAGACGCTGTCACCGAGTGTGAGAGGAGAGTTGACGGAGAAGATGGCGGTTGAACTAGTTTCAAAGTTTATACTCGGTAATGCCGGTGTAACGTGTTGACACGACTACACGACTACTACTACATGTTCCAAATCTGTTAACATATTCTCCATCCATTAAAAGAGAAGGATCAGTTAAGTCATTAATTCGTCTGAAATATAATATATATAAATATAGTGTTTTGTTCCCCCAACGGAGCCTTACGCCTCGTGCCCACTGCACCGTCAGTCAACGGACGTGGGAAGGCGTGGCTGACGGATGGGGGAGTAGTCTTTGCAGAGGCATCCGTCAGCCAATCAAATCGCTTCGCCGGGTTCTTCCCGCTTCTTCCTGCTTGTTGCGATGCAAGATGACCCGCTTTCCCGCTTTCCAGTATCGTCAGAGCCCGAGTCGCGTCACAGTGCTTAAATTTGCATACGCGATCTGATTGGATGACGGAACCGTCGCTGCCGAAAAAGTTGAACATTTTTCAACTTTCTGACGGTGGCGGACAACCTGAGGTAGTGGGCACGGGGCGTTACGCCCCGTGCCCACTACCTCCGTCAGTTGTCCGTTGCCCATTGACTTTGAATGGGGACGGACGCGCAATGCATTGTGGATCCGTCCGTTCGTTTGGAGCGTTCGCCACCGTCAGAAAGTTGAACAATTTTCAACTTTTTCGGCAGCGACGTCATTTTCAACTTTTTCGGCAGCGACGGTTCCGTCATCCAATCAGATCGCGTATGCAAATTTAAGCACTGTGACGCGACTCGGGCTCTGACGATACTGGAAAGCGGGAAAGCGGGTCATCTTGCATCGCAACAAGCAGGAAGAAGCGGGAAGAACCCGGCGAAGCGATTTGATTGGCTGACGGATGCCTCTGCAAAGACTACTCCCCCATCCGTCAGCCACGCCTTCCGACGTCCGTTGACTGACGGTGCAGTGGGCACGAGGCGTTAAAGGCAGCGCTGCCTGGAAGGTCCTATCCCCTAACCTTAGCAAGCGCTGCCTTGAAGGTCCCATTCGGGGCACTTGTAACATCTCCATGTAGCACTTAAAAGAATAGTTGGGCTCATAATTTAAACCGGGGCTCTGGGGGTCCTCCCCCAGAAAAAAAATTGCTTCAAAGAAAATTGCTTTATAAACACCAAAATGAGTTGTTCACATCATTGTGCACTTTCACATTTTAGCCAAAGAAAGGAGGATGCCTTACTGCTTTCATCTTTACTAACATAAGTAAATAAAAATTTGACTGGAGAAAATTCAATGTGCCGCTACCATATAGTCTTTGACCGCTGACAGCCAGCTACGGAAACATTTAAGGAAGTTTTCCTTCATGTTGAGGTGATAGCTGACCATTATCGTCTCTCTTGCATGAAATGACCTACACTTTGAACGCTCCAAAAATTTATAAACATTTTAAACGGATTATGCAAACTGAAAAAACTGAAAGTTTTTCTAACTTGGCATCTAATTGCGCTTTTCCACTATGGGTACTGACATACTCTTAATCCGCCTTTTGCTTTGTTATCCAGTGGAGATTTAAGTACCACTCGATGTAGCTGTTTGTCATGGCGACGCCACATGAAAGCAACGCCTCGCATTCCCCGTTCGTCAGCTACCAAAGAGAGGAATGTCTGCACCTCAATAGCTAACCACAACATGTTTTTTTCGGTTTGCCATATTCTTGCTCCAGAGGGCACATCATCATCATCAGGGGCAACCTAGGGCACTCATTAATTTTTGTTCACGTGTAAAGGGCAGCCAATAAGGCACTTTCTCTAATTTCACCACCATAGAGGGCACTTTAGCACACTTTTTCAACCATGGGGGCACCAGACGGGCAGAAGGGCACTAGAAGGGCACCAGACGGGCAGAAGAGCACTAGAAGGGCACTATAAGGACCAGAAAAGCAGAAGGGCACTATCAGGGCACTAGAAGGGCACTGGAAGGGCACTGGAAGGGCACTGGAAGGGCACTGGAAGGGCACTAGAATGACCAGACGGGCAGAAGGGCACTATCAGGGTACTAGAAGGGCACTAGATGGGCACTAGAAGGGCACTAGAAGGAACAGACGGGCAGAAGGGCACTATCAGGGTACTAGAAGGGCACAAGATGGGCAGAAGGGTACTTGAAGGACCAGGCGGGCAGAAGGGGACTATCAGGGCACCAAAAGGACCAGACGGGCAGAAGGGGACTATCAGGGCACTAGAAGGGCACCAGACGGGCAGAAGGGCACTATCAGGGTACTAAAGGGGGCACTAAAAGGGCACCAAACGGGCAGAAGGGGACTATAAGGGCACTCATTAAGGCACGTCATTGAATTTTTCCCCCTCCAGCATCCGCTTCTTCTTTATTCTGGCCTTTTCAGCCCCTCCTTTCTCTTTTCTCTTCTTGCCTTCCATGAGTCAATATATCAAGTTAAGCTGGTTAACAATTGTTAACTGTTACCTATGTTAAATCGCTTGCTAGGTGCGGTTGTTTTGCACATATTTGTGACAAGACCATGACTGACATGTGATTACACCATGTCTGGGAGCACCCAGTATTGCTTTCATGGAAAATGGAATGCACCTTGCAGTCCATGCTAAGTTAGAAAAATACATAAAGTCTAATGAATGAATAACAAATGTGGCCAGACGTCACCCAAGGTCAAAAGAAGGGCCACAAATATTAACATCACAGTTATTTAACTGTAGAGGATAATCATCATCGAAACTTTATTACTTTTTAGTTAATATTTGCCTTGTGGCCTTGATACTATACCTACCAACCTCTTTAAGAATGTTTTCGACGGCCTAGCAGTAGGCATATTGCAGATAGTTAACAACTCTCTCCAGTCAGGCAATTTCCCAAAAGCTTTGAAAACTGCAGTTATTAAACCCCTTTTAAAAAAGCGGAGCCTAGATGCCTCTATTATTAACAACTACAGACCAATATCGAATCTACCCTTCATAAGTAAAATCATTGAGAAAGTTGTCCTCCAGCAACTAAATCACTTCCTGGCATCAACTGGTTGCTATGACACCTTCCAATCAGGATTTCGACCCCTACACAGCACTGAGACCGCCCTTATTAAAGTTGTAAACGACATCCGTCTTAACACAGACTCTGGCAAAACCTCAATACTAATGCTACTTGACCTCAGTGCTGCATTCGACACTAGACCATACATTACTTCTGGAAAGGTTAGAAAACCTTTCAAAAAAGGAACTACTTTGTTTCCATTGGCGACTTTGTATCAGAATCAACCAACGTGACATGTGGAGTCCCACAAGGTTCGATCTTAGGACCCTCTTTATTCAATATCTACATGCTCCCACTAGGGCAAATCATGCGAAATAACAATATTGACCATCATTGCTATGCTGATGACACGCAAATCTATGTATCGCTATCACCAAATGACTATCGGCCCATAGATCTGCTGTGCCAGTGCATTGAGCAAGTGAAGGAATGGATGTGCCGAAATTTCCTTCAACTAAATGAGGACAAAACAGAGATAATTGTATTTGGTTCTAAAACAGAAAGGCTTAAAGTAACCCAACACCTTCACTCTCTGTCCCTGAAAACCTCTATCAAAGCCAGAAATCTAGGGGTTATCATGGATTCAGATTTACATTTTGACAGTCACATCAAATCAGTTACAAAATCGGCATATTATCACCTTAAAAATGTAGCAAGACTTAGAGGGCAGTGGTTAATTTGAGCCGGATCCTGCCGGAACAAGATCCGGCACCTCTTAATTTTGGCCTCCCTGTGTTCCGGTACTTATTTAGGCAGATCCGGTACCTCTCATATAAAAAATAAAAAATTAAAACTTGTTTAAAATAAAACAATAATATGCATATATAAATTTACAGAACAAATCCTAAGAATTTCATGTTGTTTATTAAGATTTAACGTCATTTGAAAATGTCGGAGATCTGTTGACGCACTGAAAGGAGCGGGCCAACATTAACCACGCCCGACACTTTTGAAATTCGCCGCATCTGAGGAGCAAGCAGCGAGGAAAAAACGATGCATGAACATGCATTAAATATCACAGAGCAGGATTGTGAACGTTTACAATTTCTCTTGTCAATTTACAATCGGCAAAATGTGCCAGCGTTGGCCGACTAACTCTTTTTCATTAGGATATTGAACCTCCGCGCCTCCTCTTTGCAAAGGAATTTGTTTAAGATCTAAAAACATTTAATTGAACATACACACATTAAAACAGATATTTTTGTTTTTAATTAAATAGTTGGAAACTAAAATTCATGTTTCCCACAGTGTGCCTTTCTGGCATTGAGCGGGTCTGCAGGATCGTAGCCTACTCTGCACAACCCAGTCGTTGAAAAAGTCACGGTCACGCACGACTCCGTAACCAACGCTTTCCAAGCATCGGTGGTGATGGCAACATTCTCCGCTAAGGACAGGATCTCACCGAGGGAGGCTGCTGCTTCGCTGTACATTTTCTCCAGCCGCACAGTCCTAGTTTGGCGATGGCACTGTGTAATCCGACTCGAGAAATGCGATCAGATCGCGGAAGACTAACACGTCACATCTCTGGAAAAGACTGCCGTATTTGAAATAGCATGCATATGCATCAGTTATAATCTCAATTTAATTTACAGAGCAATCCCAGCAAAGTATTTAGGTTAACTCTATAAGAGACTGGGATTAGTGTGTGTCTGAAAGGGGGGTGGTCCTCCATCCTGATGTCAGTCAGCCATCACGACGGACGATGACATCGTTCATCGGCACAACCCTAGTAGGCAGTGTATTTTTCTTTGTTCCATTACCTCTAACCCCCGTACTAAGTCGCCGGATCCACCCCCCCCTCTGCGTTCCGTGACCTCCCACTTTACAAATTAAGCACTGTTAGAGGGCTCATGTCCACCGAAGACTCACAAAAACTTGTACATGCCTTTATCACTAGTAAGCTTGATTACTGCAATGGTCTCCTTACAGGTCTCCCAAAACAAACTCTGAGGAAGCTTCAGCTTGTTCAGAATGCTGCTGCTAGAGTTCTAACAAAGACCAAAAGATTTGATCATATTACACCAATTCTGAAATCGTTACATTGGCTTCCTGTAAGTCAGAGAATTGATTTTAAAATCATGTTGCTTACCTATAAATCCCTACATGGTTTAGGCCCAAAATATTTAACTGATATGCTTCCACTACATCAGCCTTTTAGACCACTAAGAAGCTCCGAGACCAATCTGTTAATTATCCCCAGAGTAAACACAAAACATGGAAAAGCAGGATTTAGTTACTACGCAACAAATAGCTGGAATAAACTCCCAGAGGATTTAAGACTTGCCCCAACTCTGAGCACCTTTAAAACAAGACTGAAGACTTTTATGTTTGCTATAGCTTTCTGCTAAATAACTTTGCCTATATTTTCTATTTTAATACTAAAATGCCTTTTTAACTTTCTATTTCTATTTTCTTTTACTTACCTATTATTTTATTTTATTGTATGACACTGTTTATACGTGAAGCACTTTGAGTCTGCCTTGTGTATGAAAAGTGCTACATAAATAAAGTTGCCTTGCCTTGCCTAATATAACCATTATTTCATTTTTATTATATTATTGTTTCTACTTGGGTCTAAAAGAGATCTAGAACTGAAAATATTATTTTGTAATATAGTTAATCAGGAGAGCCTGTATAGCCTTTGTTTCCCTTAGTTCAAAAGGTAAATACTGACATGGATGTTTAAATATGTAGTATATATATTTAATTTCAAAGAGACTTTTTGTTTATTATTTATTTGTAGATATTATTTGACTACTGCATTATTTCTGTTTTAAAGAAAGCCTGGTATAGGTCATACCATTTGTCTTAGTCAGTGGAGCAAGTAAGTTACATATTCATTTAGTCTTTCGGCCTGTAGCATATAAACAAAATGAAGCAACTGTCCCATATTTCTAACTGCATTTGAAGTAGACATTGAGACTCACCAAAAATGGACACTATAGGACAGTGATCATGATTTTTCTCAATATCAGAATAACAACAATGGGTAAAATAGCAATGGCTGGTGGAATGGCCATAAAGTAGGTCTGTATATGCAGTGTAAGCTTGTCCAGTCCCTGCAAGTCAGAATGTAGGCTATGAATCGGAATGAATAGTAGGTAAATAGGTAGTGGCCATCCCCAAAGTGCATCAGAATACAGAAAATCAAATCTATTTAATTACATTTCTTTTAGGGGGGGGGGGGGGAACCCCAGACCCCCTGTCTATTACTGTGCCCCACCAACATTTTTGATCACCAGCCGCCACTGGTCGTAGTCTTGATTAATTTCACACATCGGTTTTGTCATAGTTGACGACGGCAAATGTAAAAAAGCTACATCTTCATATCGATATGTTTATTGTTGTCACTTTCACTTGTCACTTCTTGCCATGAAATTAAATTATGTGGCTTATTACCCTGTTACCTTGTCACTTCCATTCCATTTTGGGGCTGATAATTTGAAACAGGAATGGTGTTTTACAGAACTTTTCGTGTTCAGTGTTGTCATTTGGCACTTAATTATCTGGCTCCTTACCCTGTAGACGCTCGAGGGTCATTCTGTGTCAACTCAACCAGAGTTTGGCAGCTTCAGATTTTGACTTTAGATTTTGATAGTATATCATTTTAAAGAACTAAAGTCGGTCCCCTGGCGCTGTGCTGTTTGTGGTTATGTAGCCACTAAGGAGAGGTGCAACTGAATGCGAGAGGATGATAAATCACTCAATAGACCTCTGAACAATTTGTCCCCCTCACTTTTGAAGTGATGGCTACGCCCCTGCATGAGTGCCACAACAAGCAAAAGCAAGCAACCACGAACTTGCTCGCCTTCTCTGTCTGACGCGTCTTTAGGGTCATGCCATTAGACGTGGGGCCGCTCATATATCCCCCTACATTTCCGAAAATGGACTTCACCTGCAAGCTGTTTATTGGATAAACGCATTTCCCAATCCCAGGAGTCTTTGCTCCATTCTACGTCAATTCAAGAACAAACAAATTAAAGTAAACTGTAGTTCGTATTATTTATTTATGGCCTTGAAAGTTCTGTAACGCCTGAATAATGAAGAATTAAATGAAGTAAAAAAATAATAATAATAACTTAATAATAACTTCCCAGGCCGTTACACAATTGTGGACCGGTCCACCTGAACTCGGTGGCCGGCCGGCCGACCGGGATATCACCCGATCGTCCCGACGGACAATCTGCCTCTGCTGCCAATAGTCTGTTTAATCTACTCCCCTCTAGAATGCGGTACAGGGCTATTATGTCCAAAACATCACGTCACCTCCACAGTTTTTTCCCCCAAGCAATAGCCCTCCTAAATAACTCTTAAACTTGGACACCATTGCGCTTTAATTTTATTTAACACTGCACTATCTCCATTCCTATTAATTTATTGCTCATAATGGTACTGTTCGTCCTTGTATTGTGTTTTTGTCTATCTGTATTACTGTGTGTTGCCTGCATGGAGAATTCCAATTCTATCTTATATACATGGCGAAATAAAGTTGAATTGAATTGTTAACTTTACAGAGTATTCCCCCCGCATAATCTTGAAACAAACACATTTTGCCGTATCTTGATACACATGTCGATGTGCTGTTAACATATTGTAAATCAATGCATTTATTGACTCTTATCAAACAAAGTAGGCTACAAAGTATTTTGAACCCTTGTCGTAACGCTTTCTCTCAATTGCTCTCAAGCAGTGTCATGGAAATGCAAGTTTATATCAATCAACACTTTGATGCTAGACTGTAACAATCACACTATAATATGCTCTTATCAAATCACAATAACAACAAGCAGCAAAGGTCCACGGTGATCATCACTTACGCAAATTATAAATATGATTTGTTAGGTTAGTTGTGTTAAGTCATTCGAATGTCTTCATATATATTATTATTAAAAATAAATCCTCCCCAATAGACTACTAGATGGATATCCCCTCGAAATATCCGTCAAATAACATTTCAATATAAAATCTCCTCGGTCTGACAGTATTCTGCACGCATGTACTTTTAGCAACGTCATCCGCATATAAATATGTCAGTAGCGCCGCGATCGTTTATTGGCCTGTGGCATGTGCCGCGATTCTGATTATTGGGAACGGCAGTTACCGTTCCAGAACGGCATGTGCCATGGTATGTCAGTGGTCGCGGTGGCACATGCCACAGGCCAATAAACGATCTCGGCGCTACTGGAGATTCTTGGAGGAGCTCAGCTCATCTTGTCCTTTGTTTCTAAACGGCACAGGCAAAGGCACCAATATCTATGTTTACATTACTGTTTACAGTGGATCTAAAAGCGTTATGTGTATGTGGTGGGTTTTATAACCAGTAGGCCTATTGTTAAACCGGTATTCCAATTTTGACATTGCAGTTGTTTGTTTAGTAGGCTGCATCACAGACTTCCAATAGACATGGGCCCAATTCCGAAAGTCAAATCTCCTAACCTTTATGCCCCCTTTCCTTAACCTTTGTGGAAAACGTTATCGGGTCCAGGCAAGATGAAAAGGTGCTTCCTTTCGAACATAGGAAAAGACAGCACTGTTTAAGATGAATTAGACTCTATTTTCCCTAACCGACGTCATTGCGCGACGGCGACTATTGCTGACATCTTGCGACTACATATTTTTTTTCCTAATTAAAAATATAAAAACTCAAACCTTTGTGATGAGATACACTGTATATAACTGACTCCACTGTATTTGTACTGTAGAAACGCCACACGTCTGCGTGAAGGACGATCCTTGGACCCATCATCTTCCAGCACATCTCGGAGAGACAACTTGTGGAAGCATGTCCGCCCTGGTACG
This sequence comes from Gadus macrocephalus, assembly GCF_031168955.1. NCBI lineage: Eukaryota > Metazoa > Chordata > Actinopteri > Gadiformes > Gadidae > Gadus > Gadus macrocephalus. The sequence continues at coordinate 2,430,626 of NC_082389.1, forward strand.
TCTGAGGCTGCTGCCCAGCGCCAAGTGCCTGTACACCCAGCCCGTCCGGGTTGTGGTGGACGGCCTGCGCTCGTCCCAGGTAGTCACCGTGAAGGCCAGGGCCACCGACGACAAGGGGGTGCCGTTCCACGCCTCCGCCGTCTACAGGGCCGACGCGGGCGGGGCCGTGGACCTCGGCAGGGAGCCCTCGCTGGGCGGGAGCTACACGGGCTTGGAGCCCATGGGTCTGCTGTGGTCCCTGAGGGCCGACGCCCTCCACACCAAGTTCTGCAAGAGCGACTCCCGGAGGCCCCACGTGGTCAGGTTCTCCGTGCACGATGGAGAGGCGGGGGCTGGCCCCCTGTTGGCCGAGGCGACCAATGAGAGGCGTCTGCTGGCGGATGGGGTCGAACGGCAACCAATCAAAGAAGGGAACATCCGGGGAGTTCTCTTTGTACCCCCTGGTGAGTGCTGTTAATTGTATTTGATCAATTAATAATGTCTTCATACTTTAAAGTGGTTATGCGGCCGTCTAGAGGCCCCCGACTAGTCTGGGTCGGGGCGAAGAGGCCCCTTGATGCCACTCCATTTTTTGTGGACCCAGAGAGAGCAGACACCACAGAATATTGATAGCATTGATCAACATTAATTTCAACAGTTGGCAAGTAAAACAAATCTCGACTTTCATGGATATCAAACCTGTTGCCATCGTTGGTAACCATGCGACTGTCCTCTTTCTGAAAGGTGATCGTCGCTCCTCAGTTTACTGCTCTTGCAACCGAAAAGATGTCGTGTGGGTATGAAGCTATGTACAGCGCGTCTCGAAGTTGCGCTCTGTGCTGGCGTCCGGCGTTTTCTAGTAGGTAGATCACTGCTGTTCCTCTCCGTTGTGCTATTCCGCTGCACTTGGTTCCGTCTGCCAACTCCACTGAATGGGACTCGGGCCGGAATGAGTCATCGAAGCTCTTGAACATTCCGATGTCAATGACAATGTGGGATGTCGCTCCCCCGTCCACCATGATGTCCTTCATGTTCACATTGTCCGGTGGTTTCTTTCTTTTGGTGTGGTTGACCTTGAAGAGTTGATCCTGGTTGCTATTCGGTTCCTCTGCAACTAGTCTGGCTCCATCTTGAGTCCTCTTTTTCTTGCATATAGATTCTTGGTGTGTGTTGGTCTTGCAGTAGCCGCACCACACTTTTATGGAGCATGCTTTTGACTTGTGTCCTTTTAGTCCACACCTGTAGCATGTTACGTTGGTGTCTTCACTTTTTCTGCTGCTTGCGTTTTGGAGGGGCCTCGGCTTGGCCTCACACTCCTCTTCATCACTTTGTCTGCGGATTCTACTGTGTTTATTTTCTCTGACTCTTAATAAATCCGTAGCCTACTCTTGAAGTCTGTGAATGTAACATTATCTTCATTCTGTGTTACATGGACGGCTAGTGGCTTGAAGGAGTCTGGTACTCCGTTTGATACCATGACTATGGTCAGTCCATCTCTCATGGTCTCCCTTGCATCTCTCAAAGCAGTAATGACGTTCTCCGCTCTTATCATATAGTCAGTAGCACTATCGTTCTCTGTCATGCTTAACTTGGTTACAGACGTGTACAAGTTTATTATTCTAGGCTTGCTTTTTCCCGAATAATGTTCCCTCAATATTCCCAGGGTTTTCTTGCCGTCATCGGCTGCATCGTGCCTGATCAGCGATAGGCTCTTATTGTCTATCAGTCTTACCAGTTCAGCATAACAATCAGCATTCTTCGCGCCATCTTGGGCTAGCTGTTCTGCGTTGGCGCCGGCAGGCTCATTCAATATTGTCCCTTTCAGCTTATGAATGTGCAAGTTGCCTAGGAATCTTGTTTCCCACAGTTCATTTTTGTCTTCTGATCCATCGAATATGAGTTTTTTTCCAATGATTCCTGCCGTTGTGCTTGCAATTTTTACTTACCCGCCAATTTCACTCGGGGGCTATTAGCCTCTTTGCTAGCATGTCCAAGTTCCGTGTCTATACTGCGCGGCAACTTCTTCTTCCGGTATCTGTCCGAGATGCTTGTTATACTTTCATTGTGTCCAAGCGCTTCCTGGGCCCATAACCTGTTAAGCTTAGATGGAGCGGTGACTCCTCTTCTCTTGCGTGGTGAATAATGAGCAGATCGATAGGTTATCTTTAGCCTTTGGCGTATTTATTCCCTAGAATACATGACTGACTACTGTCCAGTCAGTTCCAACAACAACAGAAGAACAACGGGACAGTTGACCCGCGCGTTGTTTCACAAGAACGTAGTGACGTCATTACGTTGTCCCTTCAAAGTAAGGGTGTAATCATATATTAACACTTGACACATATATTAACACTTAACAAGCCCCCACTTGGTTAACGTTAGTTCTATGCTAGCCGTACTTACTACTAGATCTTATTTTGAAACTTCTGTTTGAAAAAATCGTACTAGCGAATGTTCCGGATGTTGACAGCCATGCGAAGAAGAAGGGGTTCGGTGTTGACGGTGAAAGTTAGGCCGGTTTATAGTTTCCGTTGTCTGGTAATTACCGGACAACAGTCATTGACCCGGAAAAAATGAGGAGGACCGAAAATTCTAAATGTCCCCGGTCAGAATGACCAATGGAAATAATTCTCTGCACAATTTGAATTGTGTTTAAATATGCTGCAGTGGTCATTTGTTAAGCCAATTCATGTTAAACAATGAGCGTTTTGATTGTCCCGACCCGGGGCGTTCCAGTCTGCGTAAACGGGAACCCACACAAACACGAGAACGCCCATTTGTGTCTGCAGTGGGATGATATTGCTCACACCAGTCACTCGTCAATCCTGAGCTTGCGCAATGCCCACCAGATGACGTCCCTCGGGACACTGTCGAAGGTCTGACGTCGTGCGATGGTTTTGTACCATTTTAAACAGCGGGATGCGCTTCCTACGCCAACCCGGACACTACCGGCTGTCCGAGGACTTTTGCCGTGTGCTCCACTGTTGGTACCACCTAGATCAGTGGTTCTCAACCTTTTTTCAGTGATGTACCCCCTGTGAAATATTTTTTCAGCCAAGTACCCCCTAATCAGCGCAAAGCATTTTTGTTTGAAAAAAATATGTAAAACACAGCGTTATGCCATCATTGTCTGATTTATTGAACTGTCAACACTGAACATTGAACATAGTTGCATTGAACTGATATTTTTATTTTTTTACTTTGTAAAAGTAAGACACATAAACATAAATGTACATAAAATAACATAAATATCAGACAAACATACATTTGCAAATAGGTTAACAGAAATAAATACATTTGTAAGAAAAAAATAAATACAAGGGTGAACCTGTGAACTGATTTTTAATGAGAAACTTGTGGTTGTGCTTCACTGAGAAGCTTTGTCATTCTTGGTGACAGGGAGGCAACTGCTGTGATTAAGCTCTTCTCCAGGCTCAGTCTGTTTCTCTGCTTTGTTTTAATCACAGACATTGCAGAGAAGGTGGCCTCACATAAATATGTGGAGGCAAAGGGCAGTAGCGACTCCAAAGCTTTCTGTCCCAGGTCAGGGTGCTCCTGCTTCACACACTCCCAAAACTGTGTGAGTGTGGATGTGTCAAACTTTATCCGGAGGCCACGGTCAGATGACACATCAAGGAGTGTTTCCTGATTAGTGACGGGTAGCTTGTTTGTTTCGGAAAAGAGAAATGGGTTTCTCACCCAATCCAGCTGTTTAGATTTTTCCTCAATGTCAGGAAAGTAGGAATGGAAATTTTCAATCAAGTTATTCAAATGTCCCACAATGAGCAACTTGACTGAAGCTCTGTCCACATCCTCACAGAGAAAAGCATTCACCTGAGGAAAGCAGGTGAAATCCCCCTGTGAAGAGGCTCTTCTCCACAGCTCTGCTTTCTTCAGGAAGCCATCCACCTTATCATACAGGTTCAAAAGGCTGGTGTCTTTTCCCTGCAGAGACATATTCAGCTCGTTGAGTTTGCTGAATATATCTGCCAGATAAGCCATCTTTGCAATCCAGTCTGTGTCCTGGAACAGGGTGGCATGGGGAGAGCTGTGCTCAATCAGAAATGTTTGAACTTCTGATCGTAATTCATACAGCCGGTTGAGAATTCTCCCTCGAGACAGCCAGCGCACTTCTGTATGGAGCAGCAGCTGTGTGTGTTCCGCTCCCATGTTTTCACAGAGGCGTCGAAACAGGCGTGTGTTACGTGGCCTTGACTTTATAAAGTTGATCACCTTGATGCAGTCGTTCAAAACGTCATGTAGCACAGGGCTCATTCTCTTTGAGGCCAATGCTTCCCTGTGTATGACACAGTGAGTCCACTTCACGTCGGGGTTCTCTTTTTTAATACGCGCTATGAGTCCTCGCGTGCTGCCCGTCATTGATGCTGCTGCGTCCGTGCAGATGCTGCTGCAGGATTTCCAGCTCATGCCATTTTCACAGAAGAAGGTGTTGACAACATCAAAAATGTCCTCTCCTGTTGTTTTCCCCTCCAATGCTTTGCAGAATAGAATGTGCTCATAAATGTCGTCAGTATCGATGTACCGTACAAAAGCAACAAGTTGAGCATTCCCACTGACATCTGTGGATTCATCCAGCTGAAGAGAAAAAGAGTCGCTAAGTTTTCCCACAACTTGCTCGACAATGTCTGTTCCCATTGCATCTATTCTGCGGCACACAGTGTCATTCGACAAAGGCACAGTCTTTAATTTCTCCGCTGCGGTTGTGTCCAGCATTATCTCAGCCAGTTTAACGGCGGCGGGAAGGAGCAGGTCTTCGGCTATGGAGAACGGCTTCTTGGCTTGAGCGATGAGCAAAGAGACCTCAAATGAGGCCTCCAGGGCTTTGGCTGATGTCGTGGACGTGGAGGCTTTCCGCATCGTGTCTTGAGATGACCTGAACTCAAAAAGCTTCCTCTTAAAAAACTCAGGTGCCTTACCAACATGACCGGCATGTTTAGTGTTGAGATGCCGCTGAAGATGTGCTGGCTTCATGCTGCTGTTGGCTAATCTCTCCCCACAGAAGAAACACAACGCCTTGGGTGGATGGCAACTCGTTGATGTAAATCCAATTAAAACATATTCTTCTGAATACTGACGACATTTTTACGGCTCTAATTTGGCTTTCTTTGGCACGACTGCCTTCGTGTTTTCAGCAGCATTGCTGCTACGCTTCAACCACAACTTCATTTTTTTAAGTTTTCAAGCGGCAAATAGTTCTTCACCAGTCATGGGAGGATACAGTGAGGTCAAACTTGGGGGTGTGTTGAGGTGTGTCTGGTACAGGCGGGAAAAGGGTATGATCTGGATCAGACGATGGCCCCAAATAGTGGATAAGTGTTGTGTATTCCACATTGTGTTTTCCGTGAGTTTAAGCCCAGTTCAGACCAAAGATTCACCTTGCAACGGCTTGCAACTCGCAACGCCTTGCAACGCCTTGCAACGAGACGGGCTGCGACGTTCTAAAACTGGGCAGTTCACACTGGCTGCAACGCGCTGCAACGGGCTGCGACGCTAGGTGGTTTCCATAGCAACTGTGAACGCTCTGGCACAGCTGAGAGCCGCAACATCATCATTTGCGTAGGTTAGGTTAGATTAGTTAGGTTTGCCATTAGTTTTATTTGGATTTTGCTTGAGAGTAGGCTAGAGTTACTGTGTTTTGTCATTCTCCACTACATCTGCATTGGAGTAAATAGCTGGAGCTTACAGTTAGTTTATATTACCCGTTGTACTTGGATACATTGCATTTTCCGTGAGTTGAATTTCAGTTTGATCTGTCTTTGTTCACCATCGGCTCAACTATTACTTGGAGATGGATAACTTAATCATGAAAAGGAGAAGACGGCGAGTTATAAAGCCAAGAATATGGAGCCGCAGTTGGGTACTTCAGCGGCAGAAACAGGGTGCCTACGCCAATCTGTGTAGAGAGCTGGAAGTCGGGGATATCGACCAACGTTGTATAGGACAGGTTGATCCTCCAGCAACTGAATTAAGTTCTCCTCCCTCTCCTCGGACCTGAAGTCTGCCATCTTCGGATCTTTTTATGCTGGAGTGGACAGTACGGTACCGGGACGGAGTAAGGCCGTGACGTACAAGTTGTTCTGTGCTGTGATTGGCTGAAGAGGAATAGTTAAATCGCCGCGTTCTAAAACTGGACCTTGCGATTTGACATGTTCAATCTCTGGCGACTCCTTGCAACGCCTTGCGACGGCTTGCAACGACCCGTTCACACCGCCCCTGCAACGTTCTAAAACCGTCTCGTTGCAAGCCGTTGCAAGGTGAATCTTTGGTCTGAACTGGGCTTTCACCTGTTGTATTCAACATCTGGGACAGGGAGGGAGGTCTGTTGAGGTGGAATGGGACATTGTTTTTATTTTATTTAGCATAGACCCTGGCCCAGACGATCATGGCTGACACACACACACACACACACACACACACACACACACACACACACACACACACACACACACACACAGTAATATGTATATCAGCGCAAACGCTCACAGGCACGAACGTTAGCCTACGGAAATAAATACGAATATCCCGCTTATCATACGGTGACATTCCTCCAAAATAACTAGGCCTATTTATTTAATGATTTTGTTGCCATTTCGGGATTTCTGCTGAGAAAAAATAGTTCTTCACGCAAATGCGCAGTAACCCACTGTCTGGCTTTAAGTTTCAATGACTTTCTGTTATGTTAAATTACCGGACTAAGGAATGATATGAAAGATGTAAAAAAAAAAAAAAAAAAGCCCGTTTTTTTTTCTAACCCTAAAAAATCTCACGTACCCCCTGTACTACCTTCACGTACCCCCAGGGGTACGCGTACCCCCGGTTGAGAACCACTGACCTAGTTAGTGGTGCTCATTCGCCAGACCACTGCTCGAGCACCAAGAAGTCGATCTGTAGTCTCCCGCCGCAGGAGCTACTGAGGGATAGCTGCCACAGGGCCAGAGCCTGCTAAAGCCAGCCGAGGTTCAGTCATTAACTGGCGGTACCGAGCCTTTTCGCCTTGCGAGCGTAAGTCCTAGACAACAAAGCCTCGGTACGACCCTGTGTACACCCCTTTGCCGCTTTGAGGCAGAAGGTTGGTCTTTAGAAGGGTTGTTCAGGCATAGCTAAAATAGGGAATAGACTAGTATAGGGAAACACAATGTGAAGGCACGTCATCTCCAGGCTACCCAGTGGTGCCACCAACCCAGTTCGTAACATTCATAATACTGCAAATGCAAGGGCTTTCATCAGTGGTCCCTAGGCTCAATCAGCATGTTTTTTTACGTTATTCTGTGATAGATAGTGTCTGAATTGAGTTGTTTACATGAAAATGTTTGAGATTACCACTTTAGTAACATAGTCCATTATAACGTCCTTCACTTTAGCAAGAACATTATTATTATAATAAGAGCTGGGTATGATTAGGCCTAAAAAAAAAAAAAGTTTGGTTCCTGTTGGTTGTCAGTTGAGGTCATGGGTAGGTAGGGAATTTATTTTATTTTTTTATTTTATTTTTTCCAGCGGCAGCGAATGATAGGTTGTTTTCATTTAAAAACGAGAAAATTCGCTCATCCTTGTACAGAATGAAGAGGTGCTGTACCAAAACGTAATTATAGTTTGCATCAAAAAAAATAATAAAAAAAAATTATTATTATTATTTTTAAAGCTCATAAAATAATTTGGGTCGCACATAAATTGACAGGGTCGGTCGGAAACCGGAACCAAACAATTTTTTTTTTTAGGCCTATCATATGTCTTTCACTATTCATGATATAGCCTACCCTCATGGACATTTATTCTAAGTTTCTGTTTAACATCCAACTGTAAACTCTTAGTTTCATTTTGTTGGTGTGATGGTCATGGGATTATAGATGAATAATACTGCAACCAATAGCAGCACTATTTGCCTTGCCGTCTGAAGAACAGATGATTTCTCATGCTTGTAATGCACTATACTTCCTATTGTGCAGGAGATGGCCCCTTCCCTGCTGTCTTGGACCTCTACACATTTGGCGGTGGGCTGACTGAGAGACGAGCCTCTCTCCTGGCCAACTGTGGCCTCATGGTTCTGACCCTTGCGCTGTACGGCCATGACGACCAGCCCAAGAAGGTTGCAAAGCTTCACTTGGACCACTTTGAGGAGGCAATACAGTTGTTAGGGAAGCATCCAAAGGTGAGTACCCTGAGGATACATTTTATTTTCTATGGAGAATGATGACCTAACCCAATTACGCTTAAACTCAAACAAAGGTTGAATAACAAAAATAACAAAATGATTACTGAACGAATACCTACTTTCAAGAATCAACACAAATACAGAACAGACACTTACTGTATTTTTTTGCCGTATCTTGATACACATGGACTATGTTACTAAAGTGGTAATCTCAAACATTTTCATGTAAACAACTCAATTCAGACACTATCTATCACAGAATAACGTAAAACATGCTGATTGAGCCCAGGGACCACTGATGAAAGCCCTTGCATTTGCAGTATTATGAATGTTACGAACTGGGTTGGTGGCACCACTGGGTAGCCTGGAGATGACGTGCCTTCACATTGTGTTTCCCTATACTAGTCTATTCCCTATTTTAGCTATGCCTGAACAACCCTTCTAAAGACCAACCTGCTGCCTCAAAGCGGCAAAGGGGTGTACACAGGGTCGTACCGAGGCTTTGTTGCCTAGGACTTACGCTCGAGTTACTGTCCTCCAAACATCTATGCTTTAAAGATGGATTTACTTTATTTGCTCACATCTTAGCATTTCGACCAGTCCTTGTGCAGGTTGTTACAGATAGAGAAGTTTCTGCCTCTAGTTCATCTTGTGTGCTGCCTTCCATGTTCTTCTGCTCTGAGCTAGGTCTGTTTCAGAAGCAAATGCAGAGTCTCTGGACTTAATTGATCCCTAGGGAAATATGATAGAAACATTATAGTAAACGTAGATGATAGATTTAAAATAAGAATACAGTAGTTATAAATTGTAGGCTATTTTAATCTTTATTTCTTTCTTTCAGGCCATGGATTCGGGCGTTGGCTTAATATCAATATCCAAGAGCGGAGATCTGGCACTTTCCATCGCCACGCACCTCCCAAACGTTAAAGCCACCGTGTGGATAAACGGCTGCTGCTCCAACGTCGTGCTACCCCTCTACTACAGAGGGAGTCAAATACACTCTGCACTGATGTACGACGTTGGTCGTGTTAGAGTCACCGAGTCTGGGGCTTTGAACATAAAGCACGGCCTTGACGACCCTCTGGCCCCGGAGAACGAGGGATCGCTGATCCCCATCGAACGAGCCACAGGGCGCTTCCTCTTCGTGGCCGCCGAGGACGACCTCAACTGGGACAGTTGTCATTTTGCCGACCAGATGACGGAGAGGCTGAGACGTCAGGGGAAGGACAACTTTGAGAAGGTGGTGTACCCGGGAGCAGGGCACTATCTGGAGCCGCCGTTCGGGCCATACTGCCCGTCCAGCTTCCACGGGGTGGTGGGGGCGCCGGTCGCCTGGGGCGGGGAACCCAAGGCCCACGCCAAGGCTGAGATGCACCTGTGGAACAAGATCCAAGAGTTCTTCAGAACGCACCTGGTCCCAGAGGCTGGTGCAGCCAAAGATAGGTTATAGGAGGCTGCAGCCTCCTATAACCTTAAGCTCCGGAGTAAAATGTTCAATGTTATGATTTGTGCCTCCTTCTGTTGAAATGAAACTATGAGCCTTGTTTGATGAATTGCCATATCACACAAAAAGAAAGATATACTACTGAGGCATGTTCCCATCTTGATTATGTGTTCATTTATTTGTACTAGAGGCAAAAGGGTAGGATTTGTAATGTTTTTTCCTGTAATCTTTTACAACATCTTTTATCTACAGCATGTAGTTAAAATATGTGTGTTGTGTTTTCTTGACTTACACAGTGTTGCCCAAATTACCTTGAAAGAGTAATCTGATTACCGATTACTCCTTTAAGAGTTTAATTAGTTACTTTACTGATTACTTGATTTATTTTTGTATTACTTTAAACTAGAGCTGTCAGTTAAACGTGTTATTAACGGCGTTAACGCAAACCAATTTTAACGGCGTTAAAAAAATTATCGCACGATTAACGCAATTATTTTATTTAAAAAAAAAAAAAACATTTTTTGGCTCAAAACAAAGAAGCAGTAGTCTGACTGCTATGTTCAAGTGACATTTGTTCAAAGCAGTCGTTTAATTGCACTATAGGCTCTTTTTTTGTATCGTCCTGTTTTGATCAGTATATGCCAATGTTGTTATCAATAAAAAATCATTTGCACAAGGCAAGCTGATGCACTTCACCATGTTGATAAGAGAATTAAAATGAGAAGAATTATGGGACAAAGAAATCAAGGGATATTTAGCATAGAAAAATAATTTGCGTTTAATCACGATTAATCGTGAGTTAACTATGACATTAATGCGATTAATCACGATTAAATATTTTAATCGCTTGACAGCTCTACTTTAAACGTAAATAAATTAGATAAGTTACTTTATTAGTTACATTCAGCAGCTGCTGACAACACTCCCTGCTGCGTCACAATGAAAATTTCATCCAGTTGTGCCAATACTCACTTTATTGGAAGGGCAACTTCAGCAATGTATATCTTGACAATTTAAGTTTAACTTAAAATAATTTCCTGAATTTTTAATTTTTTTATTATCTTCAATGTGTATTGGCCAATCGGATTTGTCTTGACGCAATTGCGATTCAGCCTATGCATAGCATTCACGCACACTCACAACCAGACACAACGACGAACAAGTTCTAGAGTGGTCTGCAGAATACAGCGCCTGTGTAACATAGTATCTTTAGGAATCTATAAACTCGGGGTAGTTACTCAAAAAAAGTTATTTGTTACTGATTACTAGTTACTTCTGTAAATTGTAATGAGATTATATGGAACATGTTTTGGAGCTCTAGATTAAACAATGGTGACGCTATTGAAATGGTTGCTAAATAAAAAATCCTCAAAAATAAGAGGAGATAGTGTTAGGGTTAGGGTTTCTGAACTATAGCATAGTAAGACCATATAGAGTCCATGCCTATATGGAATAAGTTTTGGGGCTCTAGAGTCAATAATGGCGACGCTATTGAAATTTGACCATTGTGGTCGTTTTCAGTTTTGCACTTTGCAGACGGTCCCTAAGCTCGCGGCTGAAAGCCGACAGCTCATAGAAGCCAATGCAATTCACCGTTCTCTCAAGATGGCTCATTTGATAGAGGTGTAATTTATGTCGCAACAATGTTTCACTGATTATCTATTGAACCGCAAACTACATATTTGTCATTTGAAATTCGTCCCAGCCATTATACCACAGATACTCTAGGGTCCATAGCATATAACCACGTTGTCTGATTACAGTTTAATGCATTTTTCACAATCTACCAGCTCTCGTTGTGAAGACAAGTCACCGCGCCATTCGTTTTAATGGGAATCGCGACGGTCCATACTTTGAACATTTACATATTTGAAATTCGCCCCAGCCTTTATACCACAGATACTATAGGGTCTATAGCATATAACTGCTTTTTCTGATTACAGTTTAATGCATCTTTCACAATTAACCAGCTCTCGTTTTGAAGGCAGTGTTAATTTTGGCAGCTAGATTTAGTCTTGGGCTGCACAGGGTTCTGTTTATGAGCCTAAACACCCGGGACCCCCACCATCATTGCTAAATCAAGTCTATTACCTTCCTGATATGTTAAACATCCAATAATCAACTACACCCCCATTCCGCTGCGTTTGGTTAAAGTTATAACGTTGACGTTTGAGAACGAGGGACGAGCTGAGTCTGAGAACCGTGCCTTCAATGATTCGATCCACCGCTACCGGAAACTCAACTGAACGAACGAACGAACGAGGAGCTGAGTCTGACTGACTCAGAGAACCGTGCATGATTCGATTCACCACTACCGGAAACTCGACTGAACGATTCGCGACGGGAACAGAATCACTGAAACAAATCACTAAATAATAATAATGATAATAATAATAAATGAAATTTATATAGCGCTTAATATGGTGCTCTAAATCCAACACTAGGCTGAGACTACCTTCCACCACGTCTCCCCAACGTGACGTCATCGCCGAATGGCGTTAGAACAACGCTATTTTGGAGACATTTTATGAATGATATACATATTTTGAGTCCTTTATGTACCCATTAATCCATACTTCCGGTTAACCTGCTGTTGTAACCCGCTTCCCAATGTGACGGGTTACAGGTATGAATCACACGTTTGAAAGAGGGTTAACATGGTTCCCGCGGGTCCTTAAAAAGTCTTAAAAAGTCTTAATTTTTTTGGTGTGAAATTAAGGCCATAAATTGACTGTCCCGCTTTGTGCGGGACAGTCCCGCATTTCTATGACTTTGTACACGTCCCTCAAAATGAGACATTGTCCCGCATTGTTATTGACAGTCAGACTAGATTTTTTTTGGAAATGCGTGTTTTATAATCTGGCATTTATCAAATAGCTGTGTGCGGAGACAGCAGTGAAGGCTGTCATCAGGGGGAGGGGCGGGCTGTTTGATCATGTCAATCAAACTGGGACGCGGACGCCGGTTAAGGGCACACGCACCAACAAGAAACAATCAGGTCAGAACGGCAGGAGATACGGCGGAGAGCGCGACCCGTAGGCTACGACTAAAAGAAAATGCAGCTACAACAAAGACAGGGAAACCATATATCCCTGGGTGAAACCAGTGCAAGGGGAGTCTTGTAAAGGGAGCAAGGTACGTTTTATTAGTCTGTTTTCTGGGAATAATTGACATAAACAGAAACCAGAAAAGAAGCCGTTTATTCGTTTTTTCGTTTTGTCTGTGACATAAATATGTACCTTTGTGTCAAACCACTTCTTCTTTTTTTTGTTTTAATCGTTTTTTAATTGTTTCAGACAAGACATAATATTTGCATCTGAGTCTGTTTTATATGCAGATCGCATTCATGAGGTCGTTTGCATTGACCATTTATGGTTAAAAAGGGGCGTGTACAGGGCGGAACGTGAAGCTGATTCAGCTGCGCACACTTGTAGGCATTCTGTCATTTATAAAGCAAAGATTGCTTAGAGGTGTGCGTACGCAGGGTTTTATAAGTCTGAATATTTTTTGCCGCACCCAAAACTTGGCTTTTGGGCGTACGTACACTTTTAGTAACGATCCCACGCCCAGTTTTATAAATGAGACCCCTGATCTTTGCGCTCTGCTGTGCGCGTTCAAATCAGAGGAGCTGTGATCGCGGGCTGCTGATTTCCTCACAGCCTGAGAGCCAGGGACGTCGTTAGGCCTAATTTGGGGGGGGCTAAACCCCCCCAAATTATATAATCCCCCCAAAATATAATCCCCCCAAAATGCATGCGAAAAAATTTCGCATGCATTTCGGGCACTGCTAGGGGCTAAGCCCCCCCAGCCTCTAAATCCTAGTGACGTCCCTGCTGAGAGCTATGAGGAATACAAGTGATCACAACGCATCTGACAGCTGGACATTGCGCATCTGTTGACCTTTATCCATTTACAGTAAACTAATATTTTTTTGTTGTTGGAAGATATCTTAGATTGTTTTCATATAATTATTTAATATGTCGAGGTTCATAAAATAAACATACATTCTCGATCTTAAAATGTATAAATCCACGGGAGCTATTTACAATGCGAACTTACCACATGTCACGTCAACCGGTTCTGACCAGCAACGGCCGCACACACACCCAATGCGGACGCAGATCTGCAATACTCAATAACACCAGCTGATGGCTCCAAAACACCAACAACTGCTCTATCATTTGCGAAACTCATCTCAACTAATGAACAGCTTACGAGCTATATAGTTCCCGCAAGTTCTCAGTTCTCAAAATAAACGCATTGGAGTTGCAGCACCATATACCGTTTGTGATTCACTTTTTAAAGGTAAGGCGTTTAAATAATCAGATTCTATATTGTCAGCACATCTAAATCAATAGTAGGCCTATGTGGCTCATGAGGTAGAGTGGGTTGGCTGGTAACCGGAAGGTTGCTAATTCGAACCCCGGATCCTCCCGCGTGTCGAGGTGTCACTTGGTCGGCACCAGAGGTGTCAAAAGTATTCACATTCATTACTCAAGTAGAAGTATAGATTCTAGCGTTTAAAAATACTTTTGTAGAAGTTGAAGCATCAACTCAAGCTTTTTACTTCAGTAAAAGTATAAAAAAACTGGTTTCAAAACTACTTAAAGTATTAAAGTAAAAGTAATGCAAGGGGGAAAAAATGCCATTATGGACAAAAGCGTAGGCCGTGCCACAGGGGCCTATAGAATTACAATCAGCTTTTTTTGCCAAGTATGCTCACACATACAAGGAATTTGGTCTCTGCATTTATCCCATCTGTGAATTAGTGACACACACACAGCACACCTCTATAGCACACTGCCCCACTTCCCCCCAAAAAACATTTTTCTAAAGGCCATCTAACGACCATAATGTTAATGTTGAAAAAATTGGGATGCATCTGTTTCAGACACATTTATACCCATTGAAAATGAACGCATATTAGTACAATGCAAATACATTAAAGAACCATATATGTGTACTACTGAGAATTAACATGTGTTTCATGGAGCGGAAGATATGATGACTAGTTCCCTGTAAGTATTGGAATGGTGCAAAAAGTCAAACTTCAAAGGCATGTTATCAAAAGCCTTTATTGGGAATGTAAATGTATGTTCCAAGCTTAGCTGCAGGAATTTAAGATGTAACGAGTAAGAACTGAGTGGTTTTTGCATCCAACCATTTCAAAAAATTCTTCCAGGTACGGCCAGGGATGTAGAAGGGTTGGCTGGCCTTCTTGGCTACCAACCTCTTCACTGGTCTTGGTTGGGACATTTCCCTCATCGTCTGCTATTTCGTAGCTGGAATGTGGCGCGATTTGTGTCATGTCAGAGAATTTAGACGGGCTCTGGTCATGCGCAGGTGCCATGTATCACGTATAAACCAATAGGGTGTCAGAATGGTATATGTTTCTATTCTCATCCAACCAACCAAATTCACTCTATCCGATGGCGCGAATTATCTGGATAGGTTTTTTATCCGGATAAAAAAACAGGTTTTTTTTCTATCTGCGGAATAAAAACAAGCCGAAATCAAATAGGAGTAACAAGGCCATTTTTAAACAGTAAGGAGTAGAAAGTACAGATAAGTGCGTGAAAATGTAAGAAGTAGAAGTAAAAAGTAGGCTGAAAAATAATTACTCCAGTAAAGTATAGATACCCAAAATTTCTACTTAAGTAAGGTAACGAAGTATTTGTACTTAGTTACTTGACACCTCTGGTCGGCACTAACCTCAAATATTAACTTTCGGCTGCGGCAGCAGCAGCCGCATTTGAAAACGCCTGGCCTACACACCGCCGCGCTGAACCCTCCGGCAGCGAGGTGGTTAGGGCGGTGTGCAAGCACAGCAGCCACTGTATTTGCTACTGCGCGTGCACGTAGATCGAGAGGCTCTCGGGTTAGAGCTGGGGTGTCCAGGTTTCCGTTGTAGGCCTACTTTAAATAGAGTTAGGCTACGGAGAGTCGTCCGGGCGGCAGAGCGGATCACCGGCTGCCCCCTGCCCTCCATCATGGACCTCCACAGCTCCAGGTCCATTAACCGAGCTGTGAAGATTGCGGCTGACCCCTCACATCCTGCCAATCAGGATGTGATTGGCAGGATCACATCCTGCCAATCCCGCAACACCGTTTATTTATTTGTTCTTTTCAGTAATAAATATTTTTTTTGTAAAAATGAATGATATAATTATAATTAAGAAAATAAAAATGTGTAAGGTAGGCCACAGCTCTGTGCGGAAGAGAATTGGCGCTCCGAGAATTGGCGCACTTCCTTACAAGACCGGTAACCATAGCAACGCCGGTAAACAAAAGCACTCCGGATGGCCGTAGTGCTCCCCGCACTGCAGCCATCCGGAGGCGCACGGAGCTTTTGGCCGTGATATTATCTATACAATTATATTATACTATTATATATAGAACGTTATAAGACGCTGTCACCGAGTGTGAGAGGAGAGTTGACGGAGAAGATGGCGGTTGACCTAGTTTCAAAGTTTATACCGTTTATACTCGGTAATGCCGGTGTAACGTGTTGACACGACTACACGACTACTACTACATGTTCCAAATCTGTTAACATATTCTCCATCCATCAAAAGAGAAAGATCAGTTAAGTCATTAATTTGTCTGAAATATACCAGCCAGCACATACACATTTGACTAGCAGCTTGTGCTAGCTCCCGCCTAGCAATAACGTCAATGGTGGAGCTCTGGCTAACTGTTTTTCTGTCAATTCACCTGCACAACTCGTTAATGCCTGACTTCGGAATAAATCCATTATTTTTGAGCGCTTAGATGCAGTGGCGGACTCAGACTGTTTGAAGGGCAGGGGCGAAAAAATAAAAAGGGCACATTCTGGACAACATGGGGCCCCACCAGAGGACACAGTGGCTTTTCTAACTTGATGGTGTTTTGTTCCCCCAACGGAGCCTTAAAGGCAGCGCTGCCTGGAAGGTCCTATCCCCTAACCTTAGCAAGCGCTGCCTTGAAGGTCCCATTCGGGGCACTTGTAACATCTCCAGCACTTAAAAGAATAGTTGGGCTCATAATTTAAACCGGGGCTCTGGGGGTCCTCCCCCAGAAAAAAAATTGCTTCAAAGACACTGTTTCCCCTTATTCTAGCGACTTTATAAACACCAAAATGAGTTGTTCACATCATTGTGCACTTTCACATTTTAGCCAAAGAAAGGAGGATGCCTTACTGCTTTCATCTTTACTAACATAAGTAAGTAAAAATTTGACTGGAGAAAATTCAATGTGCCGCTACCATATAGTCTTTGACCGCTGACAGCCAGCTACAGAAACATTTAAGGAAGTTTTCCTTCATGTTGAGGTGATAGCTGACCATTATCGTCTCTCTTGCATGAAATGACCTACACTTGAATGATCTTGAACGCTCCAAAAATATATATACACTTTAAACGGATTATGTAAACTGAAAAAACTGAAAGTTTTTCTAACTTGGCATCTAATTGCGCTTTTCCACTATGGGTACTGACATACTCTTAATCCGCTTTTTGCTTTGTTATCCAGTGGAGATTTAAGTACCACTCGATGTAGCTGTTTGTCATGGCGACGCCACATGAAAGCAACGCCTCGCATTCCCCGTTCGTCAGCTACCAAAGAGAGGAATGTCTGCACCTCAATAGCTAACCACAACATGTTTTTTTCGGTATGCCATATTCTTGCTCCAGAGGGCACATCATCATCATCAGGGGCAACCTAGGGCACTCATTAATTTTTGTTCACGTGTAAAGGGCAGCCAATAAGGCACTTTCTCTCATTTCACCACCATAGAGGGCACTTTAGCAAACTTCTTCAACCATGGGGGCACCAGACGGGCAGAAGGGCACTAGAAGGGCACCAGAGCACTAGAAGGGCACTATAAGGACCAAAAGAGCAGAAGGCCACTATCAGGGCACTAGAAGGGCACTAGAAGGGCACTGGAAGGGCACTAGAATGACCAGACGGGCAGAAGGGCACTATCAGGGTACTAGAAGGGCACTAGATGGGCACTAGAAGGAACAGACGGGCAGAAGGGCACTATCAGGGTACAAGATGGGCAGAAGGGCACTTGAAGGACCAGACGGGCATAAGGGGACTATCAGGGCACTAGAAGGGCACCAGACGGGCAGAGGGGCACTATCAGGGTACTAAAGGGGGCACTAAAAGGGCACCAGACGGGCAGAAGGGGACTATAAGGGCACTCATTAAGACACGTCATTGAATTTTCTGATTCTAGAGGGCACATCATCATAATTTTTAGTATGAAGGAGCACCCTAGAGGGCACCTAATCATGTTTTGCACGTGAAAATGGCAGCCAATAAGGCATTTCCTCTCGTTTTCGACACTCTTGAAGGGCACTTTAGCGCGCTTTTTCAACCATTGAGCGGACGCCCCCCCTGCCCCCCCCCTGAGTCCGCCACTGCTTAGATGCATCCCCCTCCAGCATCCGCTTCTTCTTTATTCTGGCCTTTTCAGCCCCTCCTTTCTCTTTTCTCTTCTTGCCTTCCATGAGTCAATATATCAAGTTAAGCTGGTTAACAATTGTTAACTGTTACCTATGTTAAATCGCTTGCTAGGTGCGGTTGTTTTGCACATATTTGTGACTAGACCATG
Organism: Gadus macrocephalus; assembly: GCF_031168955.1. Classification (NCBI taxonomy): domain Eukaryota; kingdom Metazoa; phylum Chordata; class Actinopteri; order Gadiformes; family Gadidae; genus Gadus; species Gadus macrocephalus. The sequence goes on from NC_082389.1 coordinate 2,448,818, forward strand.
ACTGACATGTGATTACACCATGTCTGGGAGCACCCAGTATTGCTTTCATGGAAAATGGAATGCACCTTGCAGTCCATGCTAAGTTAGAAAAATACATAAAGTCTAATGAATGAATAACAAATGTGGCCAGACGTCAGGAACGGCATGTGCCGTTCCTGAACGGCATGGGCCGTGGTCGCGGTGGCACATGCCACAGGCCAATAAACGATCTCGGCGTCTCTCAGAATCTGTATCAAAAGTTGAAAAAATCGACACGTCTTTGACATTTGACCAGAGCGGTTAAATCAATCAAGGGTACCGTGTGTTACGTATTTTAAGAATCTAAGATACCCACACATAGACCCAATGATGCAGGACCAAACACATAAGCCGTAAATACCATACATAGCCACAAGGGGAGCAAGACCTTACTGAAGACTGTAATAAATACTTTAGCCACAGAAGGCAGCATCACAGACCAGGCGAGAAAATACCGAAGATTATCTCACATCGGCTCCCCCCTACTACTTCCGGACCGGCGTGCGATAATAACGTCAGCAGGAAGCGTAATGGCGAGGACTGGACGAGGATGAAGGCAGCTCAGCTACTCCTTGTATTCTTCAACTCACCAAAATCCTTAAATACTGCTAAGATAGCCCTGAGCACTTACTAGTGGACACACAACGAAATACAGTTAATCACAACCCTTTGTCATAAACCCAAAAGGATTATCTTCTACTTCAGCATATTGTTTGAAATACAACAACGCTTATTCCATTTATTTTCATGATAGGAAATTATTCAACAAATAATATAAAATTACATTAGATCATGAATAATATAATATCTTGTATATGGTAATACATCTTGTCACTATGTTAACAGTAGGACAAGTCCAGTAGGCTTCTCTGACAGCAGCGAGAATATCGATTTCTCCAATGTGGTGGGTAGGCCTGGACCTCACCTCATATACCATTATTGGGAACGGCAGTTACCGTTCCAGAACGGCATGTGCCATGGTATGTCAGTGGTCGCGGTGGCACATGCCACAGGCCAATAAACGATCTCGGCGCTACTGGAGAATCTTGGAGGAGCTCAGCTCATCTTGTCCTTTGTTTCTAAACGGCACAGGCAAAGGCACCAATATCTATGTTTACATTACTGTTTACAGTGGATCTAAAAGCGTCATGTGTATGTGGTGGGTTTTATAACCAGTAGGCCTATTGTTAAACCGGTATTCCAATTTTGACATTGCAGTTGTTTGTTTAGTAGGCTGCATCACAGACTTCCAATAGACATGGGCCCAATTCCGAAAGTCAAATCTCCTAACCTTTATGCCCCCTTTCCTTAACCTTTGTGGAAAACGTTATCGGGTCCAGGCAAGATGAAAAGGTGCTTCCTTTCGAACATAGGAAAAGACAGCACTGTTTAAAATGAATTAGACTCTATTTTTCCTAACCGACGTCATTGCGCGACGGCGACTATTGCTGACATCTAGCGACTACATATTTTTTTCCTAATTAAAAATATAAAAACTCAAACCTTTGTGATGAGATACACTGTATATAACTGACTCCACTGTATTTGTACTGTAGAAACGCCACACGTCTGCGTAAAGGACGATCCTTCTGGACCCATCACCTTCCAGCACATCTCGGAGAGACAACTTGTGGAAGCATGTCCGCCATGGTACGTCTGAGGCTGCTGCCCAGCGCCAAGTGCCTGTACACCCAGCCCGTCCGGGTTGTGGTGGACGGCCTGCGCTCGTCCCAGGTGGTCACCGTGAAGGCCAGGGCCACCGACGAGAAGGGGGTGCTGTTCCACGCCTCCGCCGTCTACAGGGCCGACGCGGGCGGGGCCGTGGACCTCGGCAGGGAACCCTCACTGGGCGGGAGCTACACGGGCTTGGAGCCCATGGGTCTGCTGTGGTCCCTGAGGGCCGACGCCCTCCACACCAAGTTCTGCAAGAGCGACTCCCGGAGTCCCCACGTAGTCAGGTTCTCCGTGCACGATGGAGAGGCGGGAGCAGGCCCCCTGTTGGCCGAGGCGACCAATGAGAGGCGTCTGCTGGCGGATGGGGTCGAACGGCAACCAATCAAAGAGGGGAACATCCGGGGAGTTCTCTTTGTGCCCCCTGGTGAGTGCTGTTAATTGTATTTGATCAATTAATAATGTCTTCATACTTTAAAGTGGTTATGCGGCCGTCTAGAGGCGCAGACGGCGAGCACACTTGTAGTCTGGGTCAGGGCGAAGAGGCCCCTTGATGCCACTCCATTTTTTGTGGTCCCAGAGAGAGCAGCCACCACAGAAGATTGTGTTGCTGCCTGTTCCCGGAATGAAGAAGTCCTCCCGGACTTCTTCAGCAGGTCCATATTCGCTCCTGACACCATGATCTTCATTTTTCCCATGTTGACTCGCAAGCCCTTTTTCTCCATCCCGACTTCCACATATGCCCCTTCACCTGCAGCTCCCCATGAGAGTCAGCGAGGACCACCATGTCATCTTGGTATAGCAGCTCCCATGGACAGCCAGTGCGAAACTCCAGACAATAGCGCCTCCAGTACGATGATGAAGAGCAGGGGGCTTAGGACAGAACCCTGTGCATCCCTACTCCCACTCCCACTCTTGACACATATATTAACACTTAACAAGACCCCACTTGGTTAACGTTAGTTCTATGCTCGCCGTACTTACTACTAGATCTTATTTTGAAACTTATTTTGAAACATCCGGAACTTGTTCCGGATGTTGACAGCTGTGCGAAGAAGAAGGGGTTCGGTGTTGACGGTGAAAGTTAGGCCGGTTTATAGTTTCCGTTGTCCGGTAATTACCAGTCATTGACCGGAAAAAAATGAGGAGGACCGAAAATTCTAAATGTCCCCGGTCAGAATGACTAATGGAAATAATTCTCTTCACAATTTGAATTGTGTTTAAATATGCTACAGTGGTCATTTGTTTAGCCAATTCATGTTAAACAATGAGCGTTTTGATTGTCCCGACCCGGGGCATTCCAGTCTGCGTAAACGGGAACCCCCACCACACGAGAACGCCCATTTGTGTCTGCAGTGGGATGATATAGCTCGCACCAGTCACTCGTCAATCCTGAGCTTGCGCAATGCCCACCAGATGACGTCCCTCGGGACACTGTCGAAGGTCTTACGTCGTGCGATGGTTTTGTACCATTTTAAACAGCGGGATGCGCTTCCTACGCCAACCCGGACACTACCGGCTGTCCGAGGACTTTTGCCGTGTGCTCCACTGTTGGTACCACCTAGATAGTGGTGCTCTTTCGCCAGACCACTGCTCGAGCACCAAGAAGTCGATCTGTAGTCTCCCGCCGCAGGAGCTACTGAGGGATAGCTGCCACAGGGCCAGAGCCTGCTAAAGCCAGCCGAGGTTCAGTCATTAACTGGCGGTACCGAGCCTTTTCGCCTTGCGAGCGTAAGTCCTAGACAACAAAGCCTCGGTACGACCCTGTGTACACCCCTTTGCCGCTTTGAGGCAGAAGGTTGGTCTTTAGAAGGGTTGTTCAGGCATAGCTAAAATAGGGAATAGACTAGTATAGGGAAACACAATGTGAAGGCACGTCATCTCCAGGCTACCCAGTGGTGCCACCAACCCAGTTCGTAACATTCATAATACTGCAAATGCAAGGGCTTTCATCAGTGGTCCCTGGGATCAATCAGCATGTTTTACGTTATTCTGTGATAGATAGTGTCTGAATTGAGTTGTTTACATGAAAATGTTTGAGATTACCACTTTAGTAACATAGTCCATTATAACGTCCTTCACTTTAGCAAGAACATTATTATTAATAAGAGCTGGGTATGATTTTGAATACATGGCACTCTATCATATGTCTTTCACTAATGTCATGATATAGCCTACCCTCATGGACATTTATTCTAAGTTTCTGTTTAACATCCAACTGTAAGCTCTTAGTTTCATTTTGTTGGTGTGATGGTCATGGGATTATAGATGAGTAATACTGCAACCAATAGCAGCACTATTTGCCTTGCCGTCTGAAGAACAGATGATTTCTCATGCTTGTAATGCACTATACTTTCTATTGTGCAGGAGATGGCCCCTTCCCTGCTGTCTTGGACCTCTACACATTTGGCGGTGGGCTGACTGAGAGACGAGCCTCTCTCCTGGCCAACTGTGGCCTCATGGTTCTGACCCTTGCGCTGTACGGCTATGACGACCAGCCCAAGAAGGTCGCAAAGCTTCACTTGGACCACTTTGAGGAGGCAATACAGTTGTTAAGGAAGCATCCAAAGGTGAGTACCCTGAGGTTACCTTTTATTTTCTATGGAGAATGATGACCTAACCCAATTACGCTTAAACTCAAACAAAGGTTGAATAACAAAAATAACAAAATGATTACTGAACGAATACCTACTTTCAAGAATCAACACAAATACAGAACAGACACTTATTGAGTTACTGTCCTCCAAACATCTAAAGGTACGGCCACACCAAACGCGTTACCCGCGTACTAGGGATGTGCATCTCCATCAGGAGGACGATGCGATACACATCTCGATGCACTGCCAACGATCCGATACATTCAAGATACATAAAAGCAGCTGCTAATGCGATACGATACGATTCACCCCTATTGCGATGCAGTGCGATTCGACACGATGCGATTCAACAAGATGCGATTCAACAAGATGCGATGCTAAATAATACAATTCTATGCAATTTAATATGATACATAATGATTTATTTATTTGTCAGACAACAAATCAGTAACCAGGTTTCTGACAAAAGAAAACATTTATGTGTATGTGTGTAAGTGTGTTCTGAATGTAACATTTTTGTTTGTCAGACAACAAATCAGTAACAAGGTTTCTGACAAAAGAAAACATGTATGTGTAATGTGTATGTGTATGTGTGTGTATGTGCATGAGTGTGTTCTGAATGTAAAATTTTTTCACTATACCTGACAGTCACAACACAGTTTGCTTCATCCTAAACATGTGGATCAACTGCCTCACACACTAAATTTAACTAATTTGTCCTATTTTCAGGTTTTTCTTAAGGAATATGAGTTGATCCACATGATCAGGATGAAGCAAACTGCGCTGTGCTGTAACTATGTCCCCAGCCGTGCTAAACACTCTTTCAGAGGGTACACTCGTTGCTGGGATGCACAGGTAGCTCTTTGCCAAGGCTGAAAGCAGTGGAAGATCCACTTGTTTTTTCCACCACTGCAACACATCACCACTCAAAGCTAAAGAATCCCTCTCTCTGTACTTTAAGATTTCTGCCCTAGCCCTCTCCCTTGTGGTCTTCATTGGTGCTCTCGCAGTGAGGAAATCCCCAAACATCTGGTTCAAGGCTGTCTTCTTGGGGGGGACATCATCTATGGAATGGAACAGAAAAGCACAGTGAATTATCAGTTGTGTTAAAAAAATATGTAAAAATTATGATTTACAATACTTTCTTACTATATATATAATATAGTAAGATAGTATTGTAAGTCATAACTTTGTAAGATAGTATTGTATGTCATAATTTTGACATTTTTTTTAACACAACTGATAATCCACAGTGCTCTTTTGTTCCATTCCATATATATTATTTAAATAATACTTTATAACTATATATATATGATAAATGCATCTTAAAACATTATTTTATAACTTTTGGCACAGTTCCTATCAGAACAAACCTCTCTCTTCCTCTGGGCTTCTGTCAACCTCTGCCTGGCCCTCAGTCAGTGTGCCACTGTCACCTGCCTGGCCCTCATTGAGTGTGCCAGTGTCACTTGCCTGACAAAAATCAGTAAAAGGAGACTAGCTGCTAGATTTCTTTTTCCAATTCAAAGAAGACACAGGTAAATTCAAGTAACAAATAGAGAGTTTAGCTACGGTTTATGGAGTATATTCTTACCTCTTCCTCCATCATCACCACCTCTGCTGTTAGCTTTGTGAATACCATGTCCTTGGTGCCGTGGTCTTCCAAGAAAGCCAGGTCTTTGAACCGTGGATCGAGCACTGCAGCATAGTAGAGGAGGTCTTGGAGATACGTGTAGCGACCATCAAAATCCTGTCGGAATCGCTCCTTCATCACCGAAATTTCCAGCAGATCGCTCTCATCTGGCTGGAAATGCTTCTGAAGTTTGGCCTGTATTGGGGAGATCATTGAGATAGTGGGGTGTTTTTCCTCACTGAGGAGTGTTGTTGCCACTTTCAGAGGGGACATCAATTTGATGACCTCTGGGATCAGTGTCATGTCTTCCTCTGTCAGGCTGGCTAATCCTTCTCCCCTCTTTATCTTCCTTGACAGAAGAGTGTTCAACACAGCAGGCTGCTGCTCCCAAAAACGCTCCAACATGTCAAGTGAACTGTTCCATCTTGTGGGAACATCATGGATGAGCTTGTGATTTGGCATGTGTAACTGGGCCTGCATTTCACGTAGAACCTCAGTTGCTTGTGGGCTTCTGTGAAAAAAAGTTGTAATCTTCCTCACTTTCACCAGAAGCTCTGACACCCTGTCCACCTTCAGGGATTTTTGTGAGGCCAGATTGAGCGTGTGCGCGATGCATCGCACATGGGGGTTTATCTCTGCACGAACTCCAGCCAGTAACATATTTTTTGCGTTGTCCGTGACCAACGCTGGGTTCTTGTCTGCGATGTTCCATGTGCAACAAACGTCCTTCAGTAAAAGTCCCAGATTATTCCCTGTGTGAGCCTCGTTGAACGGTCTGGTTTGAAGGACGTGGTTTTGTAAAACCCACTCTTCATCGATGTAATGTGCCGTTACGGTGACAGGAGTCAGTGGCGCGAGACGTCCAACCATCAACTGTAATAGCAACTCTTTTGGCATTGCTCAACGATTTAGCTATTTCATGCCTCACTTTTTCATACAGAAGAGGGATTTCTTTATCTGTGAAAAGCTTCCTATTCGGGATGTGGTACCTCGGCTCCAGAATGTTTAGGAGGTATTGGAAGCCCTCGTTTTCAACAACATTGTAAGGCTGAATATCTTTGCAAATAAAGAAGGCAATGGCTTCGGTTATTGCCTTTGATCGAGCTGAGTTGGTAGCCAGCGGGGCATGAAAAAAGGTGGAAATACTTTGCGCAGGTGTACTTGTTGAGGCAGCCACTGTAGCCATAGATGAATCGGAGGATGAGGCAGACGTCTCACCATGTCGCCTCTTCAGGTGAGTACCTAAATTAGTCGTGCTGCCTGTGTACTTTATGGCAGCACGACATATTTTGCATATTGCATGGGTCTTATCCAATTTTCCATCTTTCTTTGCAAAGCCAAAGTTTTGCCAAACCTTGGACTTATTGCAAGCTTTAGGGACGTATAACTCCTCATCAGCCATTGTAACTCTCCCGACCACTCCTTCAACTCGCGCGATACTTGGCCGCGACACTTCACGAGAATCTGCCACTGACAGCAGTGGAGATGAGAGCGCGTTTAGGAAACAGTTAGAGAGGGGGAATCTAGAAATATACAATTGTACCGGATTATACCGATGCAAAATTTTTAGCTACGATGCATCGCGGTTCATCCCACATTGTATCCGATGCACCCATTTTTGATCCGGGCCATCGCATCGTGAGCTTTTATGACGATGCATCGGTGCGAACCGGTGAATCTTCCCATCCCTACCGCGTACCACGCATATAAAATCTGCAATTTTTCCATAGGGAAGCATTGGTTTACGCGCGTATGAGGTGCGTACACGCGTATCATGCGTACCAAGCAACATTTTACTCGCGTTAAGGTACGGCCACACCAAACGCGTTACCCGCGTACCACGCGTATAAAATCGGCAATTTTTCCATAGGGAAGCATTGGTTTACGCGCGTATGAGGTGCGTACATGCGTATCATGCGTACCAAGCAACATTTTACTCGCGTCAGGGGCGTATGAGGCGCGTATATATACGTGCGTACATATACGCGCGTACGCGAGGAGTTCAAAAAATTTAACTTTTTACGCTCATACGCGTGATACTTAGCCGCAATAGCCAATCAGCGTGGAGCTTGACCCGACGTCACTGGCAGAGAGTAGTGACCCTTGCACAGAAGCATACGGCCAACATCTTTCTTTATTCTGGGTGGAAATAGGAACATAGTTACGCCATTAAATGCGTTTATGGAAACATTTTTAGCGAGAAATGTGCATTTTACTTTCATAATGTTCACTCGGTGAATGTGAAGGATGTTTGGTTTGATAATTATGACGAAGAGTGAACGCTCCGTTCACTTGCATGGACAGAGTCTCTGGTTGCTAAGCAACCTCAACGTCTTGGCGGACTATTTCTCTGCCGATCAACACTACGAATGCTGGAAACACACCAGACACACCATGTGAAGTTATTTAACCCGATTATTGTTATTTATATCCGAGATTATTTAATCTAACCCGATTCAAGCTCTATCATGCACCCAGACACGGCGGCGTTTGGGTTTCCTTCCTCGGACTCCTAAATCCAGCGCAGCCACAGGCGCGTAGCTGCGTATGTAGGACAATTTTTGACACAAAATGGTCAAGCAACATTTTAGCTGCGTTACGCACGTACATGGTACGCGGGATACGCTTTTGGTGTGTCCGCACCTTTAGGGGCGTATGAGGCGCGTATATATACGCGCGTACATATACGCGCGTACATATACGCGCGTAAGCGAGGAGTTCAAAAAATTGAACTTTTTACGCTCATACACGTGATACTTAGCCGCAATAGCCAATCAGCGTGGAGCTTGACCCGACGTCACTGCCAGAGAGTAGTGACCCTTGCACAGAAGCATACGGCCGACATCTTTCTTTATTCTGGGTGGAAATAGTAACATAGTTACGCCATTAAATGCGTTTATGGAAACATTTTTAGCGAGAAATGTGCATTTTACTTTCATAATGTTCACTCGGTGAATGTGAAGGATGTTTGGTTTGATAATTATGACGAAGAGTGAATGCTCCGTTCACTTGCATGGACAGAGTCTCTGGTTGCTAAGCAACCTCAACGTCTTGGCGGACTATTTCTCTGCCGATCAACACTACGAATGCTGGAAACACACCAGACACACCATGTGAAGTTATTTAACCCGATTATTGTTATTTATATCCGAGATTATTTAATCTAACCCGATTCAAGCTCTATCATGCACCCAGACACGGCGGCGTTTGGGTTTCCTTCCTCGGACTCCTAAATCCAGCGCAGCCACAGGCGCGTAGCTGCGTATGTAGGACCATTTTTGACACAAAATGCATTTTTGACACAAGCAACATTTAAGCTGCGTTACGCGCGTACATGGTACGCGGGATACGCTCTTGGTGTGTCCGCACCTTAAGCTTTAAAGATGGATTTACTCTATTTGCTCACATCTTAGCATTTCGACCAGTCCTTGTGCAGGTTGTTACAGATAGAGAAGTTTCTGCCTCTAGTTCATCTTGTGTGCTGCCTTCCATGTTCTTCTGCTCTGAGCTAGATCTGTTTCAGAAGCAAATGCAGAGTCTCTGGACTTAATTGATCCCTAGGGAAATATGATAGAAACATTATAGTAAACATAGATGATAGATTTAAAATAAGAATACAGTAGTTATAAAATGTAGGCTATTTTAATCTTTATTTCTTTCTTACAGGCCATGGATTCGGGCGTTGGCTTAATATCATTATCCAAGAGCGGAGATCTGGCAATTTCCATCGCCACGCACCTCCCAAACGTTAAAGCCACCGCGTGGATAAACGGCTGCTGCTCCAACGTCGTGATGCCCCTCTACTACAGAGGGAGTCAAATACACTCGGCGCTGATGTACGACCTCCGTCGTGTTACGGTCACCGAGTCTGGGGCTTACAACGTAAAGCACGGCTTTAACGACCCTCTGGCTCCGGAGAACAAGGAATCGCTGATCCCCATCGAACGAGCCACAGGGCGCTTCCTCTTCGTGGCCGCCGAGGACGACCTCAACTGGGACAGTTGTCTTTATCTCAACCAGCTGACGGAGAGGCTGAGACGTCAGGGGAAGGATAACTTTGAGAAGGTGGTGTACCCAGGAGCGGGGCACTATCTGGAGCCACCCTTCGGGCCGTACTGCCCGTCCAGCTTCCACGGGGGGGTGGGGGCGCCGGTCGCCTGGGGCGGGGAACCCAAGGCCCACGCGACGGCTGAGGTGCACCTGTGGAACAAGATCCAAGAGTTCTTCAGAACGCACCTGGTCCCAGAGGCTGGGGCAGCCAAAGCTAGGTTATAGGAGGCTGCAGCATCCTATAACCTTAAGCTCCAGAGTAGAAAGATCAATGACTGTAATGATTTGTGCCTCCTTGTTTTGACATGAAACTATGAGTCTTGTTTGTTGAATTGCCATATCACACAAAGAAAGGTATACTAGGCAAGGCAAGGCAACTTTATCTATATAGCACTTTTCATACACAAGGCAGACTCAAAGTGCTTCACATATAAACAGTGTCATACAATAAAATAAAATAATAGGCAAGTAAAAGAAAAACATATGCAAAAATAGAAAGTTAAAAAGGCATTTTAGTATTAAAATAGAAAATAAAGGCAAAGTTATTTAGCAGAAAGCTATAGCAAACATAAAAGTCTTCAGTCTTGTTTTAAAGGTGCTCAGAGTTGTGTTCCCATCTTGATTATGTGTTCATTTATTTGTAATAGAGGCAACATGGTGGGATCTGCAGTTTTTCCCTCTAATCTTTTACTTTAGCTACTGCATGAGCCTTAGTTGTGTTTTCTTGACCTACACACAATGTTGCCCCAGTTATCTTGAAAAGGTAATCTGAGTACCGATTACTCCTGTAAAAAGCAACTAAGTTACTTTTAGTGATTACTTGATTTTAAAAGTAACTAAATTAGATTACAAGTTACTTCATTAGTTGCATGCAGAAGCTGCCAACAACACTCAATGCTGTAACCACACCCGCACACCCACCCTGTCGACAATCTTCCTGCGCGTCTGGGTGACACTTGTCGCATACGTGATCTTCGTCACTCATCGAGAGGCAAGAAGAAAGCAAAAATAGATATTTTTAGATATGACAAAATTAGTAACGCAGAGTGATTTGGATAAGTAACTCAAATCTGATCACTGGTTTGGAAATAGTAACACATCAGATTTCTCGTTACTGAAAAAAGTGGTCAGATTAGAGCATCACTGCTTACACATAAGAATTACTTCATTATGCAGTCTTGACTATTTAGCAAATGCTGTTCACTTTCCTTTCACTGACTGTTACACTGTTACTACAGCCATTTTTTGTTTTTCTTTTTGTGCTTCATGGCTGTAGGCAACAAGCAACATTGGTTAACTGCAGATGTAACGTGATTTGACGTGAGTTTAAAATACTGGAGCCAAGGGGCAGCCTGGGACAATGTTATTTTCCATGGCCACTGTCTTTGGCCTTCTCTCTGTGTCATTGGGTTTAGGGTTAGTGAGGAAATCTCCTGACTCACTGTGTGTCTGCATCTATAGACAGAGGAGAGTGGGCCTCAACACACCCACGGATTCAACCTGCAATGTTGTCTGTATTGAGCTGATTCACACATGTCACTTGTCATTTTGAGAGGACTCAAAGAGTTAGGCCCTGAAAAGTGCTATAGGCCATATAACAATGCTATATAACAATAAAGCAACATGTTTTCCCTCTAAGACGTGAATAAGGTCAATTGATGGGCTGTATCCATAAGGCCTCTATAACCACACGACGTTGGTGTACAATTATCAATGAGCCCATCGCCCTGTGGAGTAGGCACGGAATACAAAGATTCCTAGATGGATATCTCCTCGAAATATCAGTCAAAATTACAATCTAAAATACCAACGCTACATGGAGTCACACAAATAACCCCGGCTTTGAGTAGACAATTTGCGGTCTTTTCGGTACTTGTGTACTTGCGTTCTTGTGAAACGTCAGCAGTCGTTGCCCAAGTACTGTTCCAATTCAAAGTAGACCTACGTTCTTAAATTGGCCGTTTCATCGAGGATGTATCGGAGGTGACTTGTGTGGACTTGGGGCCGTTAAATATCCCAGGATGCATTTCGCATTCCTGTTTTAAAGGGGACATATTATGAAAACAGCACTTTTCCTGTGATTTGGGGTGTTGTTGTGGGTAGATGGTGCTCCCACACGCAAACAAACTTTGAAATAAGTCTGTACATGATTTTTTGAGTGAGTTACACATTTCTGGAAGCAGCCCGCCTCCAGCTACCAAACGAGCCGGTCAGTTTCGGCGCCCCCTCCTATGTAAGAAGGGGGCACATTTGAATATTACCTCCCACTTCCCCACTCCCCTCCAATCAGAACATCGCTAAGATTTTGTGGACCAGCGGGCGAGCTCACCCCCGCCGGAACGGCTGCCGAAGGGAAGTCGGGAGGAGGAGACATGGAGTAGAAAGGGATTGCACTGCCGGAGCTCAGCTGCCGGGCTGCCGCCGAGCTACCCCAGCCGGAGCAGCTCTTCCGCCGGAGCTGCTCGTCGCCCGTTCAGCTCCCGGAGTACACCGCCGGGGGTGCCGGACTGCGGCCGGACGGCTCCGACGGCGGCCGGCAGCTCCGGCGCGGGGAGCTCGGAGGCAGTCCGGCGGCTCAGCTCCCGGGGGACAATCCTTTTCTCCTCCATGTCGCGGTTCATGGACTTCAGAGAGTCAAGGCCAAAGTTTCTTCCCCCCAATTCTTCTCAACCATGGCCGAGATATCCCCCACTACGAGTCTTTACTTGTGTACCAGAGACGTCAGACACAGTCTTTATTATTCATAATATCATCCGAGGCGCACATAGCTTTTGGCCGTGATATTGGATAGATTATATAAATAACTGTATATAATATTATTATTGTTATACTATATTATATAGATATAGAGCTCCAGGAGTCAGCAAACGGCAACAATCCCTTCTCCTCCATGTTCAGTCTGACAGCTCATTGGTCAATGGGCAGCAGCTCATTTGCATCAATGCTACAGACACCATAAACAGCGCATTTTGAAGGGACTGAAACAGAGGGGAATAGCGGTAGTCAATATTTTTTTCCTAAAAGCTGTTTCCAGCAAAATACTTCAAAAACATGTTTTCTGGAACTTAAATACTATGTTTACTTGTTAGGAAAACACCATAATATGTCTCCTTTAAAATATCAAGCGATAAAATAGGCTATATATAGCAACATTTCCTATAACAAGGATGGAGGCCTATTCATTCAAAATATTTACATACTATTATTCTAAAATGAAAGAGATTTGTTTATATTGTATAAGTCGCTGATAGAGGAAACCCATCGCAACGGCAACGGAAATCCCGGTCGGATCCATCTGTGTGTGTGTGTGTGTGTGTGTGTGTGTGTGTGTGTGTGTGTGTGTGTGTGTGTGTGTGTGTGTGTGTGTGTGTGTGTGCGCGTGCGGGTGCGGGTGCGGGTGCGTTTCTATTCTCGCTCGTTCGTAATTCTTATATCAATAGCCTACTCTCCAATAATATAATAATAGGCTATATAGGAACATTGATAAACGGCAATCTCATACAATCTTTTTCAAGCCACTGATTGTTTAGGCTATATGTAGGCTGGCTTGCCGTGTGAATTCGCATAACTTTTCATTTATATTCATTCAAAATATTAACATACTATTTTAAAACTAAAGAGGCTGGTGTTTTGTTTTATATAATTTGTTTATATTGTTCAGTAGCCTAGTAGTTATATACCTACATGAGGCCGAAGCAGTTAACAGACGAGCTGAGGTGGTGACGTCATCGAGTCCCCTGCTGTTCCAATTGCAGGTTCTTACTCCCGTTTCTCGGAAGTGTGTACTTGAAGTCCGGACTTGCCAAGTGCGAACTTCCAAGTCCGCGAGTCCGCGGAATTGGTATTGAGCAACGGCTTGTTCTGCACTTTTAGTGGGCGTGTTCATGACGTCATCAGGATAAACGACCGCTGGGTCAACTCTGTGCATTGTAGCTCTTATATACATTCCGAAGAGGTTCACCCCGTGCGAGGAAACGCGTAAGAACTAGGTAGGTTATACTCGACACCAAGCAAGAAAACAGGAGGAAAGCGGTAAATAATCAATGAGTATTGTTTTTTGGTCGGTGGCCAGGCAAGTAGGCTATGCACTAAAAAGATCCCTGTCTGTGTGGGTATAAGGGACCAACTCGTATCAGGAGTAAAGGACACGAAGATACGAAACTGCATAGTTGGTCAATATTTAAGTTTCTTTTCCACACAAATATGCAATCTACACATCACATTTGAACAAATAAATATCAGTCGATATTCCTGCTGTCTGATTTAGTTCGTAATGAATTGCAACAAGCGAAATTGCCACAAGTTAGTTTGCAACGAATATTTAACTGCGAAACAATTGTGTAAATAATCTATCAAGTCTTTCATTTGTTTTCGATGGTAATGTATGACTATCTAACTATGACATACTAGGCATTTTTTTATGGAAATATCACAACAGTGGAGTACGGGCCTAGTTGTGTCGCTAGAGGGCGCTGCATACTTTTTAAAAGTGTGTGTTTACAAATGGCATCCTGCGGCCTGTCATCCCACTCACAAAATAAATTAGTTATAGCATGGGATTAAATGGCCAATTATAATAAGCGTATTTATCTTTTATTGTTCTACCTCAAACAATATGCTGAAGTGGATGATTATCCTTTTGGGTTCATGACGATTCGTTTATGATTCACTATGCATTTTTATGCGTGTCCACTATTAAATGCTTAGGCCTATTTGACCAGAATTCAATGATTTTGAGGGAAACTTGACTCTGGCTCCTTGGTGACTAGAAGGAGTAACTGAGCTGCCTTTATCCTTTATCTTTATCCTTCAGTCCTTGCCGTTACATTTCCTGCTCACATTATTACCGTATCCTTGATATATTTAACATCTATGGTCAAATGTCAAAGACGTGTCGATTCTTCAGACTTTGTCAACTTTGGATATAGATTCTTATTGGAGATCAGCTCATTGTATTAAACCGGTAATACTACTTTGACATTGCAGTTGTTCGCTTAGTAGCCTGCATCACAGACTCCCAATAGACAGACTGACCTGTTGAGCTGAGAATATACCTCCTGTCTGTATCAAAAGAAACATGCAGAATAACATTATACTAGCAAATGTTCACAGTTTACATTAACATTGCAAATCTGCATTATCTGAAACCGATATGCTTTTATACTTTAAATTGAAGGATTTTCATGTCAGACAATTTTTTTACATCTTGCTGTTGAACCAGTATTATGCAAGTGCTTATTTTGTCCGTTCATATAAGGATAAGGTTCAAGGATCCATTTAATGGACCCTTGATTTGGTTATACGTTCTGTTTACACGTCTTCCTTCATGTGGCAAACATATATTTCCGAAATATATATTTCTCATCACAAAAGCTTTGTATTTTTATAACTTATTTATATATATAACACTGTAGGTTGAAGAACGCCCCCTCTTCTGCTTGGAGACGGATCCTCCTAGACCAATCACCTTCCAGCTAGGGCTGGACGATTTGGCCTGAAAATAAAACCTCCGATTTTTCAAACCAAACCTGATGATCGATTTTAATTGATTATTTTTTCTATATATGACAAATATCTGTTTATATATATTGTTTTATTTTTCAATAATTGATTTTCCTTTTAAAAAATCGATTATTGACAAAAAAATCAAATTACGATTAATAATCGATTAAATCGCCCAGCTCTACTTCCAGCAGGTCCCGCAGAGACCCCGTGCTTCCAGCATGTCCTCCCTGGTGCGCCTGAGGCTGCTGCCCAGCGCCCAGTGCCTGTACACCCAGCCCGTCCGGGTGCTGGTGGACGGCCTGCGCCCGTCCCAGGTGGTCACCGTGAAGGCCAGGGCCACCGACGACAAGGGAGTGCCGTTCCACGCCTCCGCCGTCTACAGGGCCGACGCAGGCGGGGCCGTGGACCTCGGCAGGGAGCCCTCACTGGGCGGGAGCTACACGGGGGTGGAGCCCATGGGTCTGCTGTGGTCCCTGAGGGCCGACGCCCTCCACACCAAGTTCTACAAGAGCGACTCCCGGAGGCCCCACGTGGTCAGGTTCTCCGTGCACGATGGAGAGGCGGGGGCCGGCCCCCTGTTGGCCGAGGCGACCAATGAGAGGCGTCTGCTGGCGGATGGGGTCGAACGGCAACCAATCAAAGAAGGGAACATCCGGGGAGTTCTCTTTGTCCCCCCTGGTGAGTGGCAGAGTGATTTTAGAATAATTAGGGTCACCTTTTGTTTCTGTAACGTCTTTTTTCCCCTCAAATTTTGTAAAAGTCGTATTTCAGCCCATTCCGTAGGTCGAAAAATCTTGAAATCAGGTATGGTTACCAATAACTGCCACTACCCACCCAAATTTGTGTCACTGCACCCAAAGGTGGCGCTATTATAAAAAACTATGAATTAGCCTTATTTCTCCTCACCAGATTGACCTGGAATCAAAATTCTTTCAGAATATTAATCTCTAGAATCAGTGCTTATCAATAGACATTTTGACCATGTGAATGAGGCTGCAGTCTGGTTTATAAGTGGAAAATCTTTCCTTAAATATGACAATTAAATGTTATATTTATATATCTTTCATTAGTTTGTTCTTGACTTTTTATTTTGCTCAGACCCCGTTAATCACCGCTTGCGGTTATATTTCTTATTTGTGTCTTATCCGTTTAAATATATATTTAGTTTACTTTAAAGTTGGAATGTCAAAGACACTCCCATTTAAATCTCCCAACTTTAATGACAATTCAATTAAATTAAATTCATTGTTTATTCAGGGAAAAATTGGCTCAGTTCAAGACTCTTTTACAGAAATGCTTTGATAAGAGGACAGAAGTACAGGGTGTAGAAATAACATAACATCAGTAATTACATTAAATAAAATCAGAGAAATCAAAGGTAAAAATAAATAAATAACAGTGCAGTTTGAGAATTTAAAACAACAGCACTGAGCTACATCCATCTACTTTAGTAAACCCTTAAATTAATTTACTGGCATATTTGTTTTTAAGAGCTTCTTGAATAGCATTCCATCTATATAGGGCAAAAAAGCTAAAAGATAATTTTCCAAAATCAGATCTAATGTATGGAGTATCTGGGGAAATTAGACTCTTGACCAGGTACTGAGACAGGCAGACGTGAATTTCAACAGGGAGATAAGGTAAAAAGGCAGCTTCCCAAGTAGGGCTTTGTAAATAAAAAGAAGGCAGTGCCTATCCCTCATAACAGACAATGAGGTCCCCTCCACATTTTTGTAAAGTGCACAATGGTAAGTTTTAAAATGATCTCCAGTGATACAACTAATGGCACTGTGATAGACAGTGTCAAGTGGTTTTATAACTGAGGGGGCAGCATGCATGTATCCAATGTCATCCCTGTCCAAAGCTTTACAGTAAGACATGGCCTGATACTATAAAGTGCACCCAGTTTTACTTTGACCTTTTTCAAGTTCAAGTACTTTTCAACTTTAAGTTCAAGTACATGAGTTTTAAAAGACAGTCTGTCATCTGGCCAAATACCCAGGTATTTATGACTAGGGACTCGCTCAATTGTAGTACCATTGAAGGAGCAAATCGTATGGGCTGGAGAGATGGGCTTCCTTGATTTAGATACAATTATGAATTTGGTCTTGGACTCATTTAGGACGAGTTTGAGACTTCTGTATGCCATCAAAAGCAGATTGGAGCTTGGACACTGCTTCTTCTACAATCGTTGCATAAGCATACAGGATTATGTTATAAAAATGAGCTTCACACTGCTCTAATGGGGTACAGATATAATTTATGTACAGTGTAAACAATAATGGGCCCGAAATGGAGCCTTGTGGGACACCCGTGTTTGGGACAAAACTCCCGAACAAACAAATTCCATAATAATCATTGTACATTTTATACTGTATATATATTATAAGTACATCACTAACCTCATGATGTATCCAACCCTCACCAACATTTAATATAGTTGGTTTCATTGTGTTGGTGTGATGGTCATGAAATTAAAGATGTATAGTAGTGCAACCAGTAGCAGCAGTAGCGGCCTTCTGAAGCTCAAGCCTGTAGAACCCATGATTTCTAATGCTTGTAATGCACTATATTTTCTATTGTGCAGGAGACGGCCACTTCCCTGCTGTCTTGGACCTCTACACATTTGGCGGTGGGCTGTCTGAGAGACGAGCCGCTCTCCTGGCCAACTGTGGCCTCATGGTTCTGACCCTTGCGCTGTACGGCCATGACGACCAGCCCAAGAAGGTCACAAAGCTTCACTTGGACTACTTTGAGGAAGCAATACAGTTGTTAGGGAAGCATCCAAAGGTGAGTACCCTAAGGTTACCTAAACCAAGCACACTTACACTGAAACAGAAGTTGAACACCAAAATATATCAACATGATTACCGATTGAAATGTAATGACAAAAATATGACACAAAAACTGAACAGACACATTGAGTAATTGCCCTCCAAACATGGATTTGCTCTCTTTTTGCGCCTCCTACTATTTCAACCGGTCCTTGTGCAGTTTGTTGCAGATAGAGATAAGAAGTTTCAGCCTCTAGTTCATCTTGTGTGCTGCCTTCCATGTTCTTCTGCTCTGAGCTAGGTCTGTTTCGGAAGCCGATGCAGAGTCTCTGTCCTTAATTGATCCCCAGACAAATTACTGTCAAAGGTGCTCCGCTCAATGATAGAAGCATTATATTAAACATAGATTTGAGACTTACAGATCCCATATCATGCTTTTTAAGGGTAATAATGGCATTTGGGGGTACTACTAGAATACATGCCTGTATGTTAGAAATACCTCTTATTATTCTCACACGGTTCATTTCTGCTCAACCAATTACAGCATCTCTCAAAAACGGTCTGATTTAAATCATGTCGCTTTAAGGCCCCCCTCCCGAGTAGCACAGTCTGCTTTGATTGGTCGAACGCGTTGCGTGAGCGTCGGCAAATTCAAACTCCCGAGAAGTTGCAAACATTGTGGTTAGCCGGGAGGCGCGGCTTCTGCACTTCAGCACCGCCCACTGCACAGTCTGATGTCACACTATTACGGAAGTAAAATTTGAGGGCAAACAAACTGTTTCACACACTTATTGAGGGGCGTTCTCGGTGGGCACAAATACTCCCCCTTGCTCGGACTTAAAATTGTTTTAGTTAAGGAGACGTAACACATGTATACATGCATCATATTACAGTCTAAAGCAAAGGAAAAAGTAGACGGGGCATGATTCCCACCTTTGAAATAAGAAAACAGTAAGGCATAAAATTGAGGAAATTTGAATTATTATCAAATATCAAAATTGTAATGATGTTTAAGATTATTAATTATAATTAACTATGTAACTATAAAAGTGGCTCATATGCTGGGATATTGCATGTTACATTAACAGTGTTTTTTTACTCACAGGCTATGGATTCGGGCGTTGGCTTAATATCAATATCCAAGAGCGGAGATCTGGCACTTTCCATCGCCACGCACCTCCCAAACGTTAAAGCCACCGCGTGGATAAACGGCTGCTGCTCCAATGTTGCCATACCCCTCTACTACAGAGGGAGTCAAATACACTCTGCCCTGATGTACGACTCCAAGCACAACACAGTCACCGAGTCTGGGGCTTACAACGTAAAGCACAGCCTTCACGATCCCCTGGCTCCGGAGAACGAGGGATCGCTGATCCCCATCGAACGAGCCACAGGGCGCTTCCTCTTCGTGGCCGCCGAGGACGACCTCAACTGGGACAGTTGTCTTTTTGTCGACCAGATGACGGAGAGGCTGAGACGTCAGGGGAAGGACAACTTTGAGAAGGTGGTGTACCCGGGAGCGGGGCACTATCTGGAGCCGCCGTTCGGGCCGTACTGCCCGTCCAGCTTCCACGGGGTGGTGGGGGCGCCGGTCGTGTGGGGCGGGGAACCCAAGGCCCACGCCAAGGCTGAGGTGCACCTGTGGAACAAGATCCAAGAGTTCTTTAGAACGCACCTGGTCCCAGAGGCTGGGGCAGCCAAAGCTAGGTTATAGGAGGCTGTTCCCCTCTAACAGTGGAACAAGGCTGATAGGATAGGAATGACCTGATTCCCAAACCTTACACTTTATTTACAAAATCACTACCTGATGATGTAATTTGGTTTACATCAGGCGTATAGGCTTGTTTATCTCATCCTCAAAATTAGCTTGCACTTAACACCTTCATACTTGTTACGCCTTTGTATGTCAAAGATCTTATAATTATTGTACGATAACAGCACAATCAGGCAAATGGTCTCTCAGGTAAGCATATATAACAAGGGTTTCCTAAAAAAATCTTTAGAAGTATTACGATTCTTAAGAACTGTAGCAACATTGAAGGCAGCGCAATAGTAGCCGCAGTACAGCTCCTTCCCTCACTGCCCTCGGACGCAGTGTCCCTGGGGCCTCATTAGCCAACGACCGACTCGGGAAGACGCCAATCTGGCTGTCCTGAGACACAAGGCGCTCTATCTACTCTCTGCTGCTTTGAGTCACTGGTAATATGTCATCTGATCCGAATTGGTTTTGGTTCTGTTGCCAATGCGGACCATGTGACTCATGTACGGCGTCTCTTGCGTAAGCCGTACCTCTGTCCGGAATCCACTAGAATGGGACAGCTGTAGCGTGAACGATCAATGACACGGTTGTACTGTTGTTACACTTTGCACTAAAACATGGCCTCACAAAGTTCCTAATTTGGTGGTGATTTTTGCCCCCTTGTGTTGCAATGAAAGACGACTACAAACAGACAAAAGGCATAACACACAATGCGTAATCTACTCGGTCACTTTCCAATCTTCAGAGCACTTCATTTTCTCCTGTTTTTTTTTTCTTGAGATACTACCAAGCTAACTGATTACATTGCCATGATTATTGAGACTAATAAATCTGTTGCTGATCCCTCAGTTTCCATTGACTGATATTGTTCGTATGTGTGTATAACTTCAAAGTGGCGTATTGCTTTTTTGCGTTCTAGCTACATGGGTGTAGGCAACATTGCTAATCTGTTGGTTTACTTTGCTTGAGTCTAGAAACTAATTATGGCCCTCATTAAAACAGGGAGCCAAGTGGCAGCATGTGATGTTATTGTCCATGGCCACTGTCTTCGCCCTCCTCTCTGTGTCATTAGGTTTATACAAAGCAGCATCCCTCCGGTTATTAACTCAGCTGGATCAGGGCTTCTGAGTCAACTGTATGTAAGCTAGGACGTCTCCTGACTCAATGTGTCTGCATCTGTGTCTTACCCTTCTTCGGCAGTTGACCCTGCCATACGCCCCCACTCTTAACTCTGCTCCACCGTCACACATAATGCAGAAATGATCATTTTATTGAAGAGCTGGCACGATGTTACCGCCAGAGCAGGTGGTAAACGATGGCATGTCCCAGCTCTCCCTTGAGTTTGTGTGTGGCGATGGCTGATGTGCCCTGATTGCCCAATGCACCACAGGTGTGCATTGCAGCCTCCCCCAGCCCGAGAAATCAGCCTGACGGGGGCCAGGTGAGGCTGCCTAAATCAGCCACCAATCACACAGACTCCATACCTACATCTCACCTCAGCAATCAGTGTACCGATTGCTTGGGTTTTCTCTGTTTTAAGGAGGTGTGTGAGTGTTGGTGTGTGTGTGTGTGTGTGTGTGTGTGTGTGTGTGTGTGTGTGTGTGTGTGTGTGTGTGTGTGTGTGTGTGTGAAATACAAGAAATGGGAAAACCGAGGAGAGTAGGCCCACACACAGATTCCATCTGCACTTTCGACTGTGCTGCCTTGATTAACACTTCAACAAACTTGAGCAAAAACTACTTAGGGTTTCCAAAAGTCCTTGATCTCACACTCTCCACAGCCTCTTGCAAGTTGCTCAATGATGCATCACACGTGCATGCTGTGTGCGCTGCTTGTTAAACAAGGCAGTGTTGGATCAGGTTATCCATAATCTTCCTACGCTGAGCATTGTCGACGAAGTCAGTGTGTTGGATCTAAACGACGACTGTCATCACTCGCATGACACATGTCCTGGTTGCTCTCTGATCATAGTAAAGCAAGTCTAGATGTCAGGGCTGTTTAAGGGCTGGGGACTACTTTACAAGATTATTGTCTGATGCATGCAAAAGTTGATGAAACATGGCGTTGATGGTTCTTAGCTCAGGACCTCGTCAATTCTTTGGAACCATGATGAAAAGCAGGACTTGTTTAAAGGTACTGTAGGTAAGATTTAAAAGAGTTACGTTTTGTAGAATCAGTCGGCTTTCAGCGATTGAAACGCTCTGGGAGAATATCTGTTTTGAGTCGACTTGGCCTGCCTCTGTTTGACCACGTTCTGATATTTGATTGTTCATGGCTTATTTCTGACTAATCAGGTAATCTTTACGCCTCATGACGGATGGGGGAGCTTTCCGGGGTCGTAAGAGCCCGAGACATTGCACACATTTGCATACGCGATCTGATTGGATGATAGATCCGTCGCTGCTGAAAAAGTTGAACATTTTTCAACTTTTTGACGGAGCGAACGGATCCACAATGCATTGCGCGTCCGTCCCCATTCAAAGTCAATGGGGATCAGTCAACGGACGGAGGCAGTGGGCACGAGGCGTTACCCCCCTTGCCAACTGCATCCGTCCGTTGATGGATCTCATTGACTTTGTATGGGGAGATCCCGAAATGCATGGTGGGTCCGTCTGTTCCGTCTCTTGCGTTCAGAAGTTGGGAAAATGTTAACTTTTCAGGCTGCAACGGATCCGTCAGCCAATCAGATCGTGGCTCCGTCGGCAAATAACACTCCCCCATCCGTCAGACACACCTTCTGTCGTCCTTTGACAGACGGATGCAGTGGGCAAGCTGCGTTAATAATTAGTTTGGGGACCCCATCTTGTAATCAAGCACAGGTGCATGAAATGCGACATTTCTAAACGGGAGAAATGTAGGGAGAGGACCATTCCGCTCTTTTCTTCTATCTTTATTTACAACTCTTGTATCTTACCTACTGCACATCATCTTCAGACTTTCCCATTTGCTCCAGTTTCTTGATGGTGATAAAGGGAGAACAGACACACTGACTAAGCCAGGCTTACGGAGTTCCAGATCAAAGAATTTCCATGATCTAGAGTCATCAAAGGCTTCCATTTCATCAAGGGATTATCATTGAGCCCAACGTTTTCGCATACACACTCAATCTGGTCCTCATATCTGACTGCCACTATATTCTGTGTCTGTCTGACTTAGGAGGGTCGTGATAGTGACAGAGTAGACAATGTAGTTGGTGGGTGTGATTTCTAACATGGCCTAAAGCAACGGTTTTGAGACCGTTGGGAGCACAAGGAAGTAAGAGAGAATAAGGAGGAATATTTGGGTACTACTTGAAATGAGAACATAGAAGTAGCAATAGAGAAGAGCAATGAGGAGAAACAGGCGTAAGTGATAGATTATGCCTTTGACATATGATGTATCACAAGCCAGATATACACATACACGTACCAGGTATATCTCGGCTCTCGGACCACATACAAAACTGGCCAAAAGTATCATTATTTTTTATATGTTCTGTCCTTAACTTACTTAACACTAAGTTCATTCTGAATAGCAGACTATTATCCAGGGAGCTGAGTTGGTGTATTAGTGTATTGTTCATTAGCTGTGAACAAAATATACAAAACAATGTATATTTTGAAGCAATGTGTTAAGTTAATGCATGCCACAATTTTCTTCATAAGAGAATGATGGCCTCATTCACTGCCATCATTCTCATCGGTTTCCTATTTTGGCCGCGGCATGCGCGTTCACACACACCCTCCACATCCATTTCCCAACCATCGGCCAACCACACAAAGTGTGCTTGTTGCTGACTTGACTCAATCCACTTTTACGCAATAGGACCACTGGGGAGCAGCATTTGGCTAGGTGTATGTCCCACAATGCATTGCATCATACTGATGGTGTTAACTGCTGGCAACAGTCTGGTATCTGATAGTAACACTATGTGTTCCTGTACGTCTGATATGGATTTACACAAAACTACAGACTAGCTTGGACTTGTCCCTAGGGACCAGAGGATGGACAGAATGTAATCAAGACCAGAACGAACACACACACACAGACACACAGACACACACACACACACACACACACACACACACACACACACACACACACACACACACACACACACACACACACACATGGAGATTCAAAGTCACATGGAGATAAGCTCATTTGCATTCGGAGATATGCACTTAGAGCACACACACAACACAAACACAAAAAAATATATATAACAAACCTACAGAGGTGGCTTTTTAACTAAACACTTTGCGCCCCTTTACACACACACACACACACACACACACACACACACACACACACACACACACACACACACACACACACACACACAAGCATTGCCTGCATCCCTTTAATTACACAAACACAGCACTTTTGTGTGTGTGTGTAGTGTGTGCATGAGTGCACGTGCACATGCAGCCACACGTGCACACGCAGCCACACGTGCACACGTCTCTGTTGGTGTTTATGTAAGGTCTGAGCTGAGGGGTCTGGTAGTGATTAAGATAACGGCTCGAGGGACGGGCCAGGGATGGGGGGGGCAGTGGGGCAGGGCGACACCATGATTCCTCGCCGCTATTTTTTGCCATATTCTGAGAACATTATATTGCAGTAACCATAACCAATAATTAAATTAGCTATAGCCAAGCACCGATAAGCATAACAAGTGACTTCAGATCCCTCGCATTTGTGGATGTAATGGATTGTAGTGTTTATTAGAGCCATAAATCAATTTATTACGGTCGGGTTGTAGCCAAGTCAGTTTTGCTAGTGACCACCAGGGGGCCACAGCCTTTCCGGGGAAGCGTCCTTATTGGACCCCGGCTGGCTGGAGGTCCCTGGGCGGTACTTGCCAAACGGGTGCTACTCAGCGAGGACGCATCGATAACACATCACAACGCCGCAGCCATGGCAAAATGAAAGTACCAGGACTGAAAGAGAACGTGTGTGTGTGTGTGTGTGTGTGTGTGTGTGTGTGTGTGTGTGTGTGTGTGTGTGTGTGTGTGTGTGTGTGTGTGTGTGTGTGTGTGTGTGTGTGTGTGTGTGTGTGTCATATTTCTTCTATAGATAACATACATTCTTGTCCTTAAAAACGGAAGCTATAAAACGCATCAGGTGGGTTGTGGATCTCTGGTAGTGACAAGATGGCAGACGCAGAAGGTAAAGGAAAACCCCTTCACCGTCATGTGTCTTTAATGTGGAGCCTGGAGCAGGAATCTCTGTTCTTGGCCTGCAGGGACCTTGAACACACACACACACACACACACACACACACACACACACACACACACACACACACACACACACACACACATAAAACGCACACATAAAACGCACACACAAACACCTACACACACACACACACACACACACACACACACACACACACACACACACACACAGGCACTAAGAAAATAGTGTGAAGAACCTTGGAGGAAGTATGTGTGTGGGTTGGGGGGCGGGGAAGGGGTGGGGAGGAGGGGGCACAGGCATTCCACCCCCCCCCCCCAATCACACACACACACACACACACACACACACACACACACCTCCTGAGTCAGACATCCCAGCTATGCAGCAAGGTTGATTTGATATACGTCTCTGCATTACCTGCTTTGGTGGTGTGTTTGTGTGTGCGTGGCCACACACACACACGCACACACACACACACACACACACACACAGACACACACACACACACACACACACACACACACACACACACACACACACACACACACACACACGTTCAGGGAGTTTGTGTTGTTATTTTGTGGGTACCTTTATGTATCAGACATGCATTATAGATTGAATGAGTCTGGCCGTTGGGCAGGGTTTGTCTTAGGCCAGCGTTTGAGGCGTTGATCGTCTGGTCCGACCCTGGGTGTCTGAAATCACAACCAGAAGGTTCCGAGGCTCACGCAAAACACTGGAGATATGTTGCTTCAGGAAAGACAGACAGACAACACACACTCAAAAAAAAAAAAAAGCTCTTAAGACATAGGTTGCAATCAATACCACTAATTAGAAATATGTTGAAGAATGCAACGTTTCACATCATTTAGTCGGTGTGGTTAATTCTTCCCTATCTGGTGTGAAGCTGTGTCTCGTCCAAGGCACAGGGTTAGGAGCAGCACAGTAAAATGTTTAAGACGCCATTACGGCAAGGTCAACAAGAATCCTGTCGCGAGCGTTGGTCACGCTGCTCCATGAGGTGTCCCGGTTGAGTGGTTGGATTGTAACTAACTCTTACTATTTACGTTTACAATTTGTGCAGTTATTTCAGATATACATTTTGAAGTTTGACATTTTGAACAAAGTTTTCATCAAGGTGTTTGCAACTGTTGTCGCCCTGTCACCGCTTTGCTAAATTAGTTTGGAGTTAGTTAAAATTGAAATATAATATGATTCTTATATTATATTGCATATTATACATGGATCTTAATATAAGAGAATGTCTTCAGCTAGCTGTAGCACCATTATTTTGATATCTTACTTTCATCCCTGTATGATCAACAACAATATATCGCTGCACATTAACGGGAGACATCCATTATAGTAGCCAGACTATAAGCCTCGTACTCCCAGAATGCACCTTGGCTTTGCAGCTCATGAAAGAGAGGGAGATAGCACAATTCGTTCTTGGAAATGTAGGATGCTAATATGGACACACATTGGAGTTAGAACCCAGTTAATTTATGCTGGACCCCAACAGCATTAAATCGCAAATCTGAAAATGTACCTATAAAACATGTTTTATAAAGTACCAATGTTAAAAGTCTGCTTTATAGATTGTCTCTTTGATTTATTATAGCTGTAGTGTCCACCAGAGCTTATCGCTTTCACTGAAAGAAACCACCAGGTGAACTGACAGAAAAACTAAAAACAGAACACTGTTATGTTAAACTCATCATCCAGCCACAGAGGGGCCAACCATTGCCTTTGCTTTTGACCAAACGCAACCCCCTCCCCACCTCCTCATCCAGACACATCCATACTCACTATTTATTCCAATCTCTTCCCCAGACTTCTCTTTCTTATCTCTATCGCTCTTACACACACACACACACACACACACACACACACACACACACACACACACACACACACACACACACACACTCTGTCGGTCTCACCCTCCAGCTGGGGCCTATTAGTCTATCTCCTGTGCTACAGGAAGTGAACTATCATTTAGGGCTGACAGGTACATAGACTGGATCTTACTGGCTGTCCTGCTGTTGTGCTCCCACAACAGGCCGGCCTTTCTGTAACAACGCTCAGGGATTCCTGGGGATTCCTACTCTTTACCAGCTAACCCTGCATAGGTATATATAGGTGTTTTAGTGTGGTGCATAATGGCACACACCCCTTACTGTAACCTTGGAGAGAGCTCTGGTAAGCTGCATCCTATGTGTCAGTACATTTCAGCACTGAACTATCTAGTATGGTACTATAAACTATACTTAACTATGTTTAAGGCTATGCTACGTAACATTTCTACTGTAGCTATTTACCCACCCGAGTCATTTCATCCAGGGAATTGTTCTATGTAACTGCGGTTCCACCGTGGGCCGTAACTTCCGTCTGAGAATGATATATATATAACTGTAGGTACAACTCCAGCCACTAGTGGCTGCTAATGGGAAAACTTGCACAACGCGGGATAAAGTCGTTTGTTTTGAAGGCATGGGACCGACAGATGTAGGGAGACAGAACGACAGAAACACACACACACACACACACACACACACACACACACACACACACACACACACACACACTTTTACTCAGCTGTTGTTCAGCCTTTCTTTTTGTTTGTGAAGGAGAAGAGAGAGGAGAAGAGAGCTTTGGAAAGAGAACCATGGGGCCCATGACTTCAGAGCAGTATGCGATTCCTGCTAATGAGTTTCTACTCATTGGTAAAACCCTAATGAATTTGCACAAATGATCTCCATTTAACGACAGAGCTGACGTCCCCCTTCCTGACTCCAGGGCACCTCTCAGGTCTGTGTACCTGAGAGGTGCTGGTGCTTGCACTACGTATTCTCATTACCTTGTTTTTTTATCTGCAGACATTGACATTCTCGTTTCGTTGTGTTTAGCTGTGGCTATCGGGTTCACGATAGCAGATTCCAAAAAATGACTCGGAGGCAATAACAACGGCATCCACCCAAAGAGCGACGGGAAGGAGATTAAAGAGGTTCAACTCTAGTTCCACGGCCTCACCTCCTATCGCACTGCATCAAGTCTGTCCGGTGATGTCAGCCTGGCTGCTGGTGAATGCTAAGCGCCATGGACAGCTTCACCTCTGTGAGACGCCTGTCAGAGGGGACGTTGACATTCAGAGACACAGTGCGTCTCATCCTAGGTCTGGTGACTAAAGAAGTCGAAAGAATTTCATTGCCAGCGACTGCTCTGTAATTGTTGCGTATGTGACAATAAAACCAACTTGAATCTTGAACCTTGGTGGTGGTAGTGCAAGCCTTAACTCTCCTCTCCCTGGTGGGATACAAGTCGCACACTGGTTGTCGATGTAATGCATTTATCCCTGGGGATCCTTGCTCATTCTACATGATCCACAGTGTGAATCAGCCTGTTTGTATATGTGGCTCATTGCTGTATGTATTTAGTCTGGTTATGTATCTCTGTTATGTTCCTCTCTTGCATAGCGACCCATAGAGACAGGTATGTTGTCAAAGTTTGTTTGGAAGTGTGTAGTAGAAAATCCAATAGACAATGGGGCTAAAGTAAAGTGGATGACCGTGCTCGGACCGCAGGTTCATCCTACAGCTGTTCTACAGAGACGCCCGCATGGCATAAGCCAATAGTCTGAAAGGGGGCCCATTTGAGCGCACGCAAAGTGTCACCTGATTGATTTGGTGAAACGTAACAAATGTCAAATGTAAACCTAAATGGTTCCATAACACTCAATTCAAGTATCATTCAGCCATTTATCTCCTGTGTTTTCCCTTTGTGCTTTTTTTTCTGCGTCATTCTTATTTGTATCTCACGCAAGCAGCCATGACGACGACGACGACGACGACGACGGGGGGTCAGTGTGTCCTTATAAGCTCCAGCGCTGGTCCAATCTATGGCACTTACCCCTGCCCACAACCCCCCCCCCTCCTCCCCTTCAAAGTGCAATTACTCGCAAATTAAACATGCCCGCATGCTATTATCGCAAACCATTTCCGCGTGGCATCTCTGACTCCCCTCCCTCATTCATAATTTAATCCCTCTGTTCTCAAGGCTAGAGGCGACCGGATGGGGCGGTCTCCAACATCAGACAGAGAGGGAGGAAGACACAGTGTGTGTGTGTGTGTGTGTGTGTGTGTGTGTGTGTGTGTGTGTGTGTGTGTGTGTGTGTGTGTGTTGGTGTGGGTGTGGGGGGGGAAGAGAGAGAGAGAGAGAGAGAGAGTCAGCTGTGAGTTAAAGTGGCTGTTCTCAAGACTGTTGTTTACATTAGCGTCCAGAGAGGGAGAGAGGGCAGCAGAGAAGGGTTGAGGTACGGGATGGAGGTTACCTATATGGAGTAAGGCTGTGTGTGTTTCTGTATGTCTGTGTCTGTGTATGTGTGTGTTTCTCTGTGTCGGTGTGTGTGTGTGTTTCTCTATGTTTGTGTCTGTGTATGTATGTGCTACTCTATGTTTGTGTCTGTGTATGTGTGTGTTTCTCTATGTTTGTGTCTGTGTATGTGTGTGTTTCTCTGTGTATGTGTGTGTTTCTCTGTGTCTGTGTGTGTTTCTCTATGTTTGTGTCTGTGTATGTGTGTGTTTCTCTATGTTTGTGTCTGTGTATGTGTGTGTTTCTCTGTGTCTGTGTGTGTTTCTCTATGTTTGTGTCTGTGTATGTGTGTGTTTCTCTATGTTTGTGTCTGTGTAAGTGTGTGTTTCTCTTTGTCTATGTATGTGTGTGTTTCTCTGTGTCTGTGTATGTGTGTTTCTCTATGTCTGTGTATGCGTGTGTTTCTCTGTGTCTGTGTGTTTCTCTATGTCCGTGTCTGTGTATGCGTGTGTTTCTCTGTGTCTGTGTGTTTCTCTATGTTTGTGTCTGTGTAAGTGTGTGTTTCTCTTTGTCTATGTATGTGTGTGTTTCTCTGTGTCTGTGTATGTGTGTGTTTCTCTGTGTCTGTGTGTTTCTCTATGTCCGTGTCTGTGTATGCGTGTGTTTCTCTGTGTCTGTGCCTGTGTATGTATGTGTTTCTCTGTGTCTATGTATGTGTGTGTTTCTCTGTCTGTGTCTGTGTGTGTGTGTGTGTTTTTGGTTCTCCCCGTGTGTCTGCAGGTCCAGCACGTTTCGCCACGCTCTTTCATGCGTGCGGTTCCACTCGTTCCTCTCGCTGGCTTCATAAAGGGACCGCCGAACACGCATCTCCCAGCCAGATGAACGCGCCTGGGAGAGTACGCGTGGGACTGCCAGTACTGTGATAGTACTACTGCCTCATTGCTTATGTTTCATGTCAGCGCTCTATAATTAGGTACTGTGGGATCGGTCCAGCCGTATCGCCTCCTTCCTCTCTCCTACTTCAATGTATGTATACATGTAGGTGGATTTATGATCCCCTTTCAGTGTTTCAATGCAGCTATTTCTTTCAATTCTGACTATTGGATTGTTTTAGAGGCTGCAGGAGAATGCATGTTTATCGTTGAAATACTTTGCTTACCTCCACTTTAGGGGTGCGGCTGTTATATCAGTTCTACATATATATTAATATTAATATTTTAACTAATTCACATTGGTTTGGAGGATGATGCATTTCATTGTACCAATATGGTCTAAAGATTATAGAGATTCGGTCACACTTTGGGTCAACAGTGAAAAAGAGAATAACATCGGAGCAGTTCTACGGGTGGCTGACTTTGTTACGCTACAATTATCCACCTGAAGATGCTATAGGCTGACATTAGAGGAGGGGGGGGGTCATCTTGGTGGGTGATTGATGGACAGGCTGGTGAAGTGGCAAGGGGAGGGGGGGGAGGGGGTTGAGGTAGCGTAGAGGAAGAGAAAAACATCCCGCCACACATCAGACCGGATACCTGTCGGATGTCTGAGACTCTATTCAAATAAGAGACTGCTGTCAAATAGGACAGGAGGCAAACTCCTGCCAAATAACACATTGGAAAGTGTGTGTGTGTGGGGTTGGTGGGGGGGGGGGGGGGGGGATGGGTCAGTTTTAATCTGGTCAAAGTGCAATTAGTGTCACAACATGGGGGAAGGAAGAGGCAACCATGTTTTCAGGTGAGGAGATAAGCAGAACTTTCTTTACCTTGCTAGCTTTTTTGTCTGCTGTATTTCTGCCTTTCTCTCTCTCTCTCTCTCTCTCTCTCTCTCTCTCTCTCTCTCTCTCTCTCTCTCTCTCTCTCTCTCTCTCTCACACTTTATTTATTTCTTCCATATTTTCTTTTCTCTCCCTGTTTCTCTCCCTGTTTCTCTCACTCTCTCTCTCTCTCTCTCTCTCTCTCTCTCTCTCTCTCTCTCTCTCTCTCTCTCTCTCTGTCTCTCACTCTTCAAATATATAGCAATGGACACACACATATATATATATACATCATTCAAAACTCCTACGCACAATGTGTGTTTGTTTGTTGATGTGTGTGCGTGCAGAGGCAAATACAGGTGACTATGGGATATGAACGCATGTGTGGACGAATGTTGTCAAACTTGGAATTTATGTAAGTACCCTGCTCTCTCTCTCTCGCTCTGACTCTCGCTCTCACTCTCACTCTCTGTGTGTCATAAACACACCCACACACACACACACACACACACACACACACACACACACACACACACACACACACACACACACACACACACACACACACACACACACACACACACACACACACACACAGACATATACACGTATTTCTAATAACTTAAAGTTACACTTCCTTTTAGAGAAATTATTTAACTATGGCAGTTTTGGGACACATCATTCATGTGGTCGCATAAAATCCATAATTGCCTGACAAGAAGGGAACATAACCTTATAAAAAAAATACAAATTGTTGCTCCCCTTCATTCCATTCGTCTTACTCTTGTGATATTGAATGCTGTATGAGGCTTGGGAGACACCTCAAAAAAATCGAATCCACGGGTTAATGAAAGTATTTTGACTAGTGAAGCTTTCATTGGATCATTCAATTTTTTATTAACTTTTTTGCAAGTGTGTGATAAACTGAGATAAAAATACTTCATTTAAATATGAATACGCTACTTATCTTTAATAGATCTTCACAGCCACATTAAGGTTAGAAGAGCTCTCTGTGAGTTAACATCTGCTGGGGTCCCTGGTTCCACACAGGGGGGGGTTCTAGTCTTTGAGGTCGTTGGGGGCTTAGCCTAGGCCTCTGTTGGGGGGTCCGGAGGATTCGCCCCCGGGAATCTATTTTGATAAACACGCTCTTTTCTGAAGCCCGATTCTATTTTAATCCATTTAACCCTACGGTAAGGGTTAATCTTAACCCTTAATCTTAACCCTAACCCACTTCCTTGTTCCCTAACCCTAACTAACCCCTTAGGTCATGCTATATAATAACCAGTATTACTGTACTAGCTACGCTCATTAATGCACCCTTATTGTAAAGTGTTACAGATGCGAGGCTATTTATAATCATTCGGGTCGCATTGGACGCCCACGGTTATCAACGTCGCTGGTTGCATACAGTGGTTATAGAGAGTGATATTACTAACTAACACACCATCTCATACATACTAAATACCGTTGTGCATCTGTCGCGTTTGAACTCACCAGAAGTTATGGATGAACTGAATGAAAATGAAAACCGCTTTGCATCATGGGATATCGTGCAGATATCAGTGCACATCAGTTGTACAATGCTTTGATGGTGCAATAAGGGTATGACATGGTGCACTTTGTAGGGAACGCTCAGTTCAAACAGCACTACGTGCTCGTGACGCCCCTAAGGGTGACATGAGCAGCGCTCAACAGGTCAGGGACTTCTGTCACGTAAATATGAGACGTGTAAGAAGTGTAAGAAAAACCAGCAAGCACTACAACTAAAATACCTACCTTGTATACATAATCATAAAAAGGTGAGTATCGTTAATTCTCGATTCGCCTTCGCAGGGCTTCCTATCGTTCCTATTTCAATACTTGCTATGCAAAATGGATTAAAAGAAAATCACTTGATCAATTCTTGATGGCAGCAGATAGTACGACCTCGGTAGGAGGACTGCAATATGGCGGACATGTGTGTGACTTCCGTAGGTGACGCTAGCAAGTAGGACAAAGCAGTCAAAACTTTTTCCATGGAGAGTGATGAAGGCGAGCCTGTGTCTGATTTCCTCTGCTATGTTATTTTCTCAGCAGCATCTCTACTGTCCTCATCTCACCCCCTTCTAACCTCCACCCTCTCCTCCTTTCACAATCACCTCTTCTTCCATTGCTGCCGCCCTCTCGTTGTTAGGTCGACAACAACAACAACAGCAACAACAACACAAAAACATACCTTGCATGCACAGAAAATATCAAATATGGATGCGTGTCCTTTTGCACTGCGTATTTAATTACTTAACTACATGTTGCAGACAGACTGAGCTTGAGACGGTTCTTGGTACCTCTGTTAAAATGTGATTGTGTACAATTGCTTAACATTAACAGAAGATACAGGGGTTGATGTATTGTTTGTTTTGTACACGGAATGCCTCTTTTGAGCTTGAGTCCTAATGTTATTAGCACATAGCACCACAGTAGATGCTCTGACACTCAACGTTCCTTCAGTCTCCCTCCCCCTGTCTGCCTTTCTGTCTGTCCGTCTCTTTTTCTGCCCGTCTCTCTCCCTAACGTTCTATTTATAATGCTCTATCTCCCCGTCTGCCTTTCCTGTCATTAGTAAGTGCATGACAGCAGCAACTCTGCCCTTCATGGTGAATAAAGTCATTCCCTATGAGTCATGTGATGTGAATGTCTGAGCAATCCGTTACCTGGCGTTAAGAGACCTTGCTTCCTGTATCCCATGATTCACTGGGGCTGAGGCAGAGTGAGGTCATCACTGTTACGCCTTTCGGAGATCTCATAAACAATCCTGATGGATTCTGGGAGAAAGAAACATAAGAGGTAATTCAAATCAATAATGCAG
The DNA here is from genome assembly GCF_031168955.1 of Gadus macrocephalus. NCBI lineage: Eukaryota > Metazoa > Chordata > Actinopteri > Gadiformes > Gadidae > Gadus > Gadus macrocephalus. The sequence continues at coordinate 2,482,921 of NC_082389.1, forward strand.
CACGCACACATGCATGCAACCACACACATGAGCGCAAGAGCACACACACACACACACACACACACACACACACACACACACACACACACACACACACATAGCGACGCACAAACCCACACACGTGCACAAATGGACGCCCTGTCACGGACACACACACACGCACACACACACACACACACACACAGCAATTGCTCACGCACTGTAAGACAAAAAGACCAACATCAGTGATAAGCATGAATGACAGTTCCAGAGACGTTGAGCGAGTAATGTAGGAACAGGCAGGCTACAAATCAATGGACCCACGCTCTATTATTCACAGGAAATACAAGAGATCTCACAGACCTGTCAGCTCTGATAGCGCCCTGGCCCCTCTGTTTGCCTCATCCTGCACTATGCACATGCAAGCGAATGCCTTGCCTGTGCATACACACATCAAGATTATGCAGTGGTTTGCGTGGCTGCACAATGTGGACACTGGGCGCGGTGTATTATACCTTTCTGCACATCTCTGGACACACACAAACACACACACACACACACACACATACACACACGCATGCACTTACAGTGAAATAAATGCTCCAGTTCACCTCTCATGCTGCAAAAAGGCAATGCTGAGTCCAGTCTCTGTTCTGATTGGATCATGGCTTTTCGCCGTTTTTTTTGTGTGCAAGGTAGACGTTAAGGGGGAGGGGGACTGCGCAGTGGGACAAGGGGACATGAGGCCACTAGTGCCCCCACCCCTACTCTAATATATGACCTCTGACCCCCCAGGGCCCCACATCCTGCCGTTCCCTGTCTTAGGACAAATTGGATTAACGCGGTTTGAAAATGGTTGGAAAAACGTTTCACACAATATCCTTAACACACAACGGACACCCGCAAACGAACACAAAGCCACACAATCAATCGTTTTTCGGTCATCGATTATTACTAATAGAGACTGAATCCTGCCTCCGAAAGGCTCGTGATAAGAGTGTCTGTGTGACGGGTTGTGTTCTGCTACCTGCGATAAGGGCTTTGTTGACTGATCAAAGGGGACAAGGGTTTAGTGCAGGTAAACCAAAGGTATACACTTCAGTGTGGGTCTGTGTTTGGGTGCTTGTTTTTCGCTTAGTCCTCTAAATGCAGAATACACAGTATGTCTGTGAGTATGTCCGTTCTAAATGGTTCTGTCCATGTAAAAGCTCTAGACCTAAATGTGCATTGTTAGTGATGTATACGCACGCAACTCATCAAACCCCCATCTTCTTACCCTAACCCTAGCAACTCATTCAAAACAACACATTACCTCGAAAAGCCTTCGCTCACTTACTCACTCACCGAAACACGCATACACTGTCAGGACTGAATGGACCACATGTCCCCATTCTGGCCCGGAGGCATGATAGCCACAATGTTACCAGTGATAATAGGAAGAACTAGAAAAAAGAGGAGGAGGAGGAGGAGGAGGAGGAGGAGGAGAAGAAGAAGAAGAAGAAGAAGAAGAAGAAGAAGAAGAAGAAGAAGAAGAAGAAGAAGAAGAAGGAACTGTCTTGAGTCAGCCTTTGCTGACTGCAAGACTGATATCCTTCTACAGTCTACTCAAGTCTATTGATCATTTCATTATTTGGATTGAGTGTTGGTCTATGTTTGTGGGAGTGAGTTTGTGTGTGTGTGTGTGTGTGTAGGTGTGTGTGTGTGTGTGTGTGTGTGTGTGTGTGTGTGTGTGTGTGTGCGTGTGTGTGGGTGTGTGTGTAGCGAGGGGGCTGAGTCATGTGACGTCCATGTGTTCTGGCCTCCAGCGTTGCACCGAATGAGGTCAGCCTCCAGGTACTGACCTGAGCAGCAGGCAGTCACACACACACACACACACACACACACACACACACACACACACACACACACACACATACACAGTAACTGTATGATGAGGAAAAATTGTATGACACACACAGTTGTATGATGATGAATGATGATGAATGCTGCTCAACATCTTCAGTGCATTTATGTTACCAACTGGGACATGTCTTGCAAAATCCAGTAAGATGTTTGGATTAAATGTTGTTGTTAACATGTTGTTGTTTCGACTACCTTACCGTTGATCTTTGCTATCTATCAAGGTTTAGTTCATTTTAATTAAGTGTCAATAGTTTACATGCTTTTATTCTGCCGAAAGGACTGAAACCCATGCTAATGGAGAATCCTATGTGGTGTGACAGTTTGGCATAATTGCCTAATGGACTGTAGCCTTATATTCCCTTGACTCCCTGTCCAAGACACCATTTCATAAGACACACATTCACAGCTATGGCACATTTGCAATCTCCACTGTGCCAAGTTTCAAGAGTAAAGACTTTATTGCCATATTGATATAAGGCTTGTAAATCCCAATACCTCAACAACAAGTAGTCGTACTCTAAAAATAAAAGACCAACGTAAATATACCGTAACCTAGCTAGGCTAATTGCAACTTTGTTTAGCGCTTCACATAATGACAAATAATGTCATGATTAATTACTAAACATTTACAAAAAAACACTACCAACTTAATAACTAACATTCCAATGGATCTGTGCTTCCAAAATGGTCGCTTTCATTGTGACGTGATGTCATGATGTACAAGCCGTTTTCAGAAATGTAATGATACACATCACCACGAACCGGCAGGTCCTCTGAGTGACGAGAGAATCTGGAGGAAAGTATGTTAACAATAGGTAAACATGCTTACGACATTCCCATTCCAACCCCCATTCTCCATTATCTGAAATGGCTTCAGTATGTCAACGGGGGAAACCTGTAATCTATCATGCTGCCGTGTTGCCATAGTGATGGCGAGTTTGACAACAACAACAAGTACAACTGACCAACAATCACAAGACTTTTTAACGCAGTGTTTTGCTGCTTCGACCTGCTATCAAGAACTACCTACATGTTAATCATATAATATTGTTATATAATAATAGTATAGTTTTTGTCCTACCAAGGACATGTGTTTCACCTCATCAAACCTAGCAAGAGTGGTGGAATTTGTTTAATAGGATGCAAAGCATCCAGAGTCTAACTGGAGCCCAAGGCAGAGAGAGGGTGTTTGCAGTGAATGTCTGAAAGCACTTCATCCTGTAATCTTGTTCCGCAATGGAAGGACCCCCCTCTACACTTGCTGCCCTACCTAATGCATAACAAAAACAGACTAAGGGGAAGCGACGACTGGGCTATTCAGAACTGAGAGAGAACAGATCCATATACACTCTGGTTGTAGAATGGCAACACAAGTCTGAGACTACTCAAGTATTTATGTTGAAAAAATTGAAGGTGGTTGAAATTTAATTAAGTTTGACGGATCCTAAGGTAAAAAACACAATTAAACTTAAGATATCAAAACATGAATGCCAGGTCTGCAAAGTACATACCTACTACAAAGCAACCCAATTAGAAGCTTTAAAGGAAGGCAACAATTACACTTTAAACCCTGATTCTTTCATCTGTAAAGGCAAGAGAGAACCAAATGTTTGATGTTGCTGTAAAGCTGAAATGATGGTAAAAAAATATATATAAATATTTGAATGGGTTCTAAGGGAGAGTTGGGAGGTCGATGGGTGGTCATGGCCCTCTATAAGACCAATGATGCCTTTACAATAGTCGATTAGCATAGCATAGTAGCATCCATTTCCTTTTGGCTTCAATCTGCAGGACAATGGTGGCCTGCAGTGTTGTTGTGGAGCGGGGGGCACATTGTAAAAAGAGGAACAGCGGCAAGAGATGGAAGACTTTGTGTTTAAAACAAATCAAGAGAAAATGTATCTTAGAAATGTATGACACATTAGAACATTTCCTCAAATCTCTTAGGCTACTGACTAAATATTTTTTTTTTGTCCAAACTCAAGTGTCACAACATGGTAAACACAGCTTTACTCATCACTTCAATGGGTGTGTGTGTGTGGCCACTGTGTGTGCCATAGCTCTTCGTTCGCCATTGTTAATGCTAACTATAGTTTGTTTTTTTATCTATAGAATGGCATAGCTAAACGGAACGTGTCACCTGCGTCCCGCAAAGAAGTGCCTCTACACACACCAAGACTTTTACTTCTCTCTAGGCGCAACCTTGTTGTGACACACTTGTTGAAAGAATGAAAATGCTAGCCTCTGAACTTCCCTTACAATTTTGGTACAAGATGCAATCATGGAGCCAGGGCTGGGAGTAGTAAATGGTCTTTAAATGTAGGAGCTGGGACTGAAATCCTGTGTGTGAAACCCTGTTTAAAATGTCCCCATCCTACAAAAGATTCTCAACTCATGTATTAATATTGATGTGTAAGAAAGTCCTTTTAAGCACCTCTCTAACACACACATGCACACAGACACACACATATACACTGAGGCTCCCTAACAGGGCAACATACATTGAAGCCATGAAGAGTCCTGCAGCAGCAAACTTAAAAATAGAAAAGCCAAGAGGAACAATGCATATGCGTCTTCCTTCCTCAGCGGACCCGCCCCCCCTTGCAACCCTCCAACTGTGGACCTCTGTGGAAATAACAGGAGACCTGCTGACTGTGGGGGGGTTGGTGGAGACTACATGGGGTGTTGAGGTGCAAAGCGACCGGGCGAACAGCACCTGGTGTTCCCAGGGCCTGCCCCCCTCCCCAAGTATGGCCGAGTTGGAAACCCGATCGTCGTCAGGTACAAGAATAGCTCGGCAGCACCGCAGGAAAAAAGGGCAGTTGGTCCTCTGGACCCGCGGTGAACTGTCATTGAACTAAGTTTCCCTGCGTCCAATCCACTCACCTCTGAGAGTGGAGATTCGAGCCGAAGAGTTCCAGTCTGGGGCGATCATGTCGGAGACAAGGGGGTCTGGGAGTCTCCGCTTCATGGCTAACAGCGAGCGCAAACTCACCGCATCCTGTCCGGACACCGACGCTCCCAGGAAAAGTGTATGGAAAGTTTTCAGATTGACAACGTGTAGACTAGACTTTAGGAATTCTCTTATTGAAGTCCCCTTCATTTTCATGAGTCAGTTCGGTATGATATCTTCTGGCCTCTGTGCCATCTCCCCCCACAAGCTCTGCTATTAGGATCGTTTGACCCAAGATTAACGGTACATGAACACCCGTTTTAGCAGAAATACCACCCAGGAGACATAGAAATTGGGATGCGGGGCAATCTATATTTGACATTACATGCACCTAAATATATGATACACATATGATCATCTTCTCTCTACAACTTTTTTCAAAGATGGTATGTAGATAAATAGGGGTGGTGTTAAGATATACAAATCACAGTGTAAATGTTCTGGGTTCGAGCCTTTATGACATGTATCAGTGTTCATGGTACTTTGCTTAGGCCTAATATGAAAGCACCTTGGATATAATGCCTGGAAAAAATTATCCAAAGGCCATCACAAATAATTAGGTGTCTGGAGATTCTCATGCCTTTACCTAATAGACAACTATCTACATGTCGCATCTGCTTTATACACACAGAACTATAATTGGGAAACCATGTTGTGGTTTCCTGCCGGGACATTGCACTCTCATGCTGTTGCTTGTAGGAGCAGTGGCGGTGAAACTGTGGATGTGGATGTAAGGATATAGGACTTTGCCCTAGGACAATACAATGAGGGCAGGCGGATGATAATCACAATGACTAAAATATATTGAAAAATCAATGAAACATCATTTCCAGAGACTCAAGGTTTACCTGACATGACAGTAATGCAGGACACCGTTCCGCTCTGAAATAGAATCAATAGCATTAATCAAATAATTTGCTCATAAATGTATGGGTGAATCTATACAGCATTTTAATTACGATTATGTCTAATGAACCTTGTCAAACAATGAGTGGAAGTAAACACAAAGTAACACTGAATAAAGTGTAAATGATAATGAGGAAACCGATTTAAAGTTATAATATTATTAGATCAGTATCAACATAAAGGACGCTTACTTATTTAATACAGGAACTACGGTATATAACAGCGTTTTGTTTTTAGTAGAAGTATACAATCGATTAACGCTCGGTTCGGTTAAGGTGCAAAAACCACTTCATATCAACTCCAGTTCCGCATTTAAAGGGTTAAACCGCGCATGTGAACCGTTCTCTTCCTCAAGTCGAGGCCAAAAATACAATTTGTCAACAAATCCCCACGCTCGTGAGTTGACTAATTATGAAATAGGGCCACCTGGGATTCTGTTTCTGTACCTGGGAAACACCTTCCCCTTTCCCTTTGCATTCAGCTCGGCTAAACCGTTATTTTTTGCACACAACACCAAATAATAGGAGCGCCTTGTACGGCTGTGCAGCGGGCGGGGAGAAGGTGGGGGCAGGGCAGACAGAGACACGTGCGGCCAATAGGAGGGGCCATGCGGCTGAGGTGTTTGAGAAGGTGATGTCGTAAAGCGGATAGTGTGTCGTAAACCAGGTGCAGGGGAGGGAGGTGGAGTGGAAAACGAAGGGAGGGGTACGGATGGGGGGGAGGTGAGGTGGGGGGGGTGCGAGAGAGGAGGTGACTCTCCGCCTGCATTTCAGACCAGACCGAAAGGATCATGGCGGATGGCCTCAGGTGTAAGCGCAGAAAACAGGCAAACCCGAGGAGGAATAGCGGTAAGTGAAAAGTCCTAAAAAGCTCAGGAAATCGATCCGATGGAACCGATGACGTGATTCTGTATTTCAGCAACTCCGTTGGGTGACTTTTGGACTATTTGGCACAATGTTTAAGGACTTCTTAACGCTGAAAGTAGTGGGCATATCCCAATGCGGTGTACCGTTATACCTGGCTCTCGTCTCTCCCTCCGCCTAGCGGTGCAGGCTGCGCCGGACCGTTAGGATGGTGGGGAGCGTCCGCTTCTTCTTTACACACTTTTTTTTCTTCCCTTTTCGTCTGCCACCTACACCGTGCGCACATTGCTGATCACAGCACGCATATGCTGGTTGTATAGTTTGCAGATCAGCGTGCTGTGGTACTTTTTTCCCAATTCTGTTTAACAGAATGTGCGAAGAGCTAGTTCTGCTAACTTCAGATCCGGACCACTCTGATCACCCAGTGAAATGCAAAACACCAGCTCAACTTTAGGGAGTATCTCAACTTGTTTATCTTCGTTCCGGGGGGATAAATACAGAAAAGGATGAGGTATTGGTGTGCTTTGGTTGGCTGACCGCTGCCCTGATGAAGGCAGTGGGACTGGACGCTTGTTTTATTTTGTCGGGCTAGTTGGTCCACTTTCACTTCAGTCGCAGGACAACCCCTCCCTGCTTAACAGCACCGCCACATGTTTACGTGCTGGTAAGTCTAAATAGCCATTTACTATGTCGTTTCCTTGTCTGGCTTGTAACAGTAATTCATCGCAGTTGTTTTTTCGGAATTACTCATGCTTGTGTAGTATTGCGGAAGGGGAATTACACCTGTGTAGTTGCAATTGTGGGCAGTACGAGCATTACGGTGAAGAAATTAGCTGTAGCCCTGCTCAAGGCTATATAAGGAATGCTTTTTAGAGACCGCTTTGTGAGATTAGAATACACGATAAATATGCTTGCTGAGAATTCTTATTTAATTATTTAATATTATTATAATATCAAAGCTAAAAAGCAGTTTTGCCTGTATTGCCTTCAATATAACTTATTATTATTATTATTTTTAGATTTATCTTTATACACCACCTGTTTTGAAACGGCCTCGCTCATTGGGTGTATTCTTTACCTGTATTATGCCCACTTTCACGGGTGCAGCCAATAAAAAATATCCGTAGACGCTGAAGAGCACCTTTTTTCCTGCTGACGCCACAACGGTGACAGAGTGAAGCTGCGCGCTCTGTGCCGCCCAGCGTCCGTACAGGAGCCATCATTATGTTTACCTGAACACGAATAACGGGGCTGACAAATGGCCTATAAATAACACCTGCGGCTTTCTTAAGGCGCCGGTGACCATTACGGAACATCTGTTTGTTTCATAAGGCAAAGAGACCTCACTAGAAGCCAAGAAAACGACTTCAAAATCGCCGCAGCAAATGTCAACTTGTGCAGGTAGAGAAAATATATGATTTTTGTTGTAGTTCGCCCATGCAATAACCACCAGCGTCAGCGGACGCTTGTTTCCTTTCCTTCTCGCGGGATTTATTGGATCAACACGTATTTCCAGCAATTGTTCATGGTTGATTTCGGCGTTTGTGTTCCCTTTATCTACGCTTCTCGAATTAGTGGGACCGAAGCTCCCTGCACTCGAACGGAGCTGCCGCCCCATATATCACTAATAACAGTGGCTATAATAGAGCTCTGACGACGAAGCAGCGCGTATGGTTGTTTGTTGGGTTGCCCTGTCTACGTGTTATAACGTTAACGTCAGGGCTCCATGCACAATAACACACTCGCGTTTACCGTGTTTACCGTGTTTTACTAATCCCATCACCATTTGCTGAGCGCCGTGAGATCAGAATGGCGGTCAGTAGGTGCCATTACTGCAGTGGCGGCAGGATGGCTGCTTTTTCAGTGTAGAGACAACCAGGTATGCAAGGTGATGCAACACCTTTAAAGGTGTATTAAACGATATCGTGGTCATATCGGGTAAACTGAACGCTCATTAAGATCCTTTGCCGTGTGCTTTCCACTTATAAATAGGTTTTAATGTTGGTAGAAAATGTGAAAAGCTGCGCATCGTTCTGTGCGCACAATCAAATATGAAAGGTGCTGTGTGATGATGCGCGTTCAATGCCGTGTGGGCTAAACGCTCTTTTCATTTCAAGGGAAGTTCATCCGCCTTCATTTTCTCTTGCTTGCCTTTTATTTATTAGTTAGAATTTATTAAATGATTGTATCAATAATTTAATGATACTAACAAGCAAACGGATAATAACATAATATTTATAATAATACGAATCATCATCATCATCATCATCATCATCATCATCATCATCATATCATCATCGTCATCATCATCATTGATGTTATGATTTGGTTACTTCTATGAAAGAAATATATAATAATGTATATTATATAATAATACGATTTCTTTCATTTTTGCGAGTCATTCCAAATAGCAAAGTTCACTATTGTACCTTTGCATCATTAGACATTCTTCACACTTTGAAGGTGACCATCTTTGTTTCCAGTGGTTCCTGGGCCATGGTTCATTATGGGAGGGGGGGGGGGGGGGGTCATTAGCTGATGCAGTAGAGAAGCAGAAATTACAGTGTGAAGCTACAGGCTAACAGCATTCATGTCATGGGGGCTATAGCTGGTATTTGCATCAAGTGGGGGTGAAACAGCGGTGGTGACAGCGCTCTCCCCCGATGCAGTCCCAGGCCATGGGAGGAGGACCCGGTACGTCACAAGGACCTACCGTCAGCCCACAAACGTCGGTTGAGCCGTCACAGCAGGGGCCCCGATAACAAAGTGGTTGAACCAAGGAAAACAACGGTGTTGTGTCAATGTTGTTGTCTTTGATGTTAAATTTAGATTTGGGTTCAGGGTGAACTTAAATCGTCTCTGAATCCAGCGGTCCCCTTGTTGGCGTGGTCAGTCCCACCCTGGTGACTGTGGAGACCGCAGGCTGCACCGGTTAAATGCACTGCTCTGTCACGGCTTTGGCATCCTCCTTTAAAGCGCACACATGCGCACATGTGTGTTGTTGTTTTTGTGTGTGTGTGTGTGTGTGTGTGTGTGTTTGTGTGCGTGTGAGCGGGCATTCCTCCCCAGCACATGCTCGCGTGCACTCTGGTGCTGTAATCTAACACTGCAATTTAGGGACTAGAGGAATGTGGCCTGGTCTTAACATACCCTGACAGGATAAACACAGCAGCCCGCTCACTTCTTGGCCTTTCTTATCGACACCAGACCAGATCCAGGCCAGACCCGGGCCTGACCTAGGCCAGACCCGGACCAGACCCGGTCCAGACCAGGTCAGGGCCAGCCAGTGTTTTCCTTCCTGGGCCTGGGTTTTAAGAAATAACAACATTTAGCAGAGGTGACTCAACGTTCCAAAGTGTTCCCCTTTTTATGTCGAAATAAATAGATTTATCGATATTTTCCAACGGGACTGTGTAAATATGGATGCAGCGTTGGATGTGACCGCGGTTCAAGGGATCTCTCTGATTGATTGCTCTATTGGTGTGCATTGGTTCTGAAGAGCAGAAGGGAGAACTGATAAACAAAAGATGTGTGCATTGATTAACCCCTTACTTTCTCTTAAGCCTAAGTGCCCGAGGCATTATGGCGATGTGTCCGCGAGTGTGTGTGTGTGTGTGTGTGTGTGTGTGTGTGTGTGTGTGTGTGTGTGTGTGTGTGTGTGTGTGTGTGCTTGTGTAATGCACACATTTAATGCGCCCATGCCGTTTCCCCTTTTCACACACAGGGCCAGGGAATGACAAAGCACTCTGCAGGATGTCTTTAGCACATCTTTAGCATAAGCCCCTCCCCTCACCTTATATAGCACAGTGGGGGGAGGGGAGATCAGGCTCTCTGGTGTGCTCTCTGTGACTAATTGGGTCGTTCATGTGTGTTTTGTGTGTGTCCGAAAGGCAGGGAAGGAGGGAGGGTGAGGGAGAGAGAGAGGGAGGGAGATGGGAGAGAGAGAGAGAGAGAGAGAGAGAGAGAGAGAGAGAGAGAGAGAGAGAGAGAGAGAGAGAGAGAGAGAGAGAGAGAGAGAGAGAGAGAGAGAGAGAGAGAGAGAGAGAGAGAGAGAGAGAGGAGGGAGGGAGGGAGGGAGGGAGGGAGGGAGGGAGGGAGGGAGAGGGAGAGAGAGATGCTGTGTACATTGGAAGCATGAGGGTCAGACAATGCTCTTCTCCTTGTGGGTGTTTTTTGCATAACAGCTCCGGCCCTAGATCTCTTGGTGGGATCTCCGGCCCCACGTGTTGCCCTTGTGTTCCTCTCCAAACATAAGAGGTATGGCCCCCAGGAGCACACAAGCCTCACCGGTTCCTCGTGGACATCCGTGAAGCCGCTGACTTAACATGACCCCCGGAACAGATCTTCTCCTTAATCTGCAAAGAGGACAACTGTTATCGTTAGGGGTTTTTCTGGGGTGTTTCCAGATTTGCTCGAAAGTCCTAGTCATGTAGTTAACACATGGTTCTCGTTTTGCGTGGTTGAAGTGCATTGACATGGTGAAAGTATATCTTTCATGACACAGGTTATACTCACGTATGCTGCAGAACCCAATAACAATGACAGTAATCATATCACTGGACATTAGCTGAGCTGTAGGTTGTATGGGGCTGCGCCGTGCGGCGGTGGTATTATTGGGTAGAATATCATGGCCACGTGAAGCCTGAGCCTACTTTAGCGTTGCATAATGATGTTTGTGAGCAACCGTGTGCTGGGTGCATTAAATGAGGAGGAGATCAAATCATCACTGATCGCATTGTTGATGATAAGAAGAATTCATAATTTGTCATTTATCATTCATAACTTCCTCGCACACATGGGGAAATTCCAACTCCGGTGATCGGTATGTTGTCAGCCTGCAGACTTACATTCAGAAAACACATTTCCCAGAATGCACTGCCAGAGCGTGCGATTCCATACCCCATGTCTTGTTGGTTAAGACAAAGTGTGTCTATTACCGATTGGGAGGAAATTGTTTCTCAATTGACTTGACCTACATACTTAATACACATACATAAATACTTACAAAACATGAATATAATACAACAACGTGCGAATGTTATTGGGGCATAATAGCATTATGGCTCCTATATTGAGAGACAAGGCTCATCCTACCTGTTCCCCAACTGCACTTTTGGAGCGGTTCAGTACTTTCACCCCTGTCCAGAGACCGCCCTTCTCTGTGTACCTGAAATAACAGGCCCTTCTGCCGCTGCCTCTCTCACCCCTCCTCCCACTTTGCCCCCTGCGGGCCAGGGCCGAGAGAGCTCTTCTAAATGCTTGTGTCGCCTACGGAGCCCAAGTTTTGAATGACAGCTCGCGAGAGAAAGAAGCCAGTTACCTTAGCTACTCAAAAGGCCAGCCTACCACTTAACATTGTATCATTGTGTGTTTTTGTGCGTGTATGTGTGTGTGTGCGTGTGTGTGTGTGTGTGTGTGTGTGTGTGTGTGTGTGTGTGTGTGTGTGTGTGTGTGTGTGTGTGTGTGTGTGTGTGTGTGTGTGTGTGTGTGTGTGTGTGTGTGTGTATATGTGTGTGAGCAAAGCCCTGTGTGTTTAAAAAAAAGAAAGAAAGCGGCTCATTCAAAGATTTGTCTTTGAATGGATCAATGTGTGTTCGTGTGCGCACGCACCTGTTCGGGTGCCTGTTTTGGTATGCATGTGTGAGTGTGTGTGTGTGTGTTTCTGTGTGTGTGTCTGTGCTGCATGAGCTTGTGCCACAGGCTTTAAGAGACCGCTCTCTGGCCCCTGAAGCAACAGACCGGTGGAAAGACATGACCGACACTCTTCCGTCTCTTGTTGCAGGGTAGACTACATGGAGGTACAAGCGTGTCACATTAAATATCCACCCATTCCAATCGAGTGACAATGAGCATTTCCATCACTGGGTATACCGGTCCATTGGCATCCCCTGATAGATTAAATAATGAATGAGCTATACCTGTGTTTACCTCGCAATGCTGCGCTCGTTGTTGTTGTTGCCGTTGCTATTATTTTGTTCCTGTAGGCTAGCTAGGAGCGCAGGAATTGCTTTTGGGGACACATGTGGATCTGAGCCCGGTTGGTGGCTTGCTCCAGGCACTGTATCGGCGACCCACTGTGACAGCACTTTGCAAGTGTTGGAGCTGCTTCCTCACAGCCCTTAACTCCGATGTATTTGAAACTGACATCCACTCTACATTATACGAGTCCCGCAAAGTGAATGATAAAAGCATTGAAGCAGCCCGCATCCACACATGCAAAATGCTGTCACTGTGTGTTTTACTACCTTTACTAGGAGGTGTGGACTATTGTTATTGTTACTGCTATTTAGCATATGTGAAGTTCTACATTAACATGGAAGTGGTAGGGCTGTACTTATTATTTTACAAACATTATTTTGCATTTGTGTCACATGAGGTAGTATTTATATATTATTGGGACTACAGGCAATTGTAGCTTGGTCATAATATATGCAACCAGACATTGTAAAAGAGGGTTTAAGATGTTAGAGAAAAGAGTGAGTGAGAGAACAAGAGAAATACAGGACCCTGCAGAAGTCCTGGTCCCAGTGTGGGAATGTGAGGCGTATCATTAACACTTATTTATTTATTTATTTATCTATCTATCTGTCTGTTCGACATTACGTTTTATCTACCTTTCTGTCTTGTCTGTCTGTAACGTTTCAGATTTTAGATTTTTGGAAACCCAATATATTCTTCACATTCTCGATAGCAAGGTACTGGGCTAGCCAAACCAAATTGTGATATTTATTCCTGGCTAGAGCAGCTAGCCCTCCACAACAAGATAAACCCTGGGAGCATTATGGATCGGAACCAAATGGAGATTGCTTCAGAGTAACTACTCCTGGCCTCCTATCTCCTCTTGCCACCATACTTATCTCTTTTTATCTCTCATTCCGTCTCTCAGTCTCTCTCAGTCTCTCTCTCTCTCTCTCCTCTCTCTCTCTCTCTCTCTCTCTCTCTCTCTCTCTCTCTCTCTCTCTCTCTATCCCTCTCTCTCTCTCTCTCTCTCTCTCTCTCTCTCTCTCTCTCTCTCTCTCTCTCTCTCTCTCTCTCTCTCTCTCTCTCTCTCTCTCTCTCTCTCTCTCTCCTTAATGCATGTCTCTTCTTCTTCAAAGCATGGGACAGGTTAAGAACAAGTAGATGTATGGCATCGATTGAGATCGCAGGGCGGAGGGTTAAATATGAAGGGTACAGAGTGTTTAGACACGGACTCTCTCCAAGCTAAGGCACTGGTTATGTTAGGGTAAGTATGCATTAGCAAGAAATAGCCATGATAGGCCTATTTCTGGAGATTTAATAGCGCCGACGCACATGCACGTGTCTTCGTATTCCCCTTAACGGGGGCTAATTTCTCCGATGCAAGCTCTGCCTTTCCAATTCGGTCTGAGGAAAATGCAGTCACCAATGACACCTTATAAATCATGCAAGCAAGCACACGCCTGAGTGAGATAGAGTGAGATAGAGGAGAGAGAGAGAGAGGGAGAGGGAGAGAGGGGAGAGATTCAATCAAGGAGGGGGTTTGTGTGCGTCTTTTATTGAATTACAGGTGATGCCAACTAATTGGGCCCTCCAGGGGTTGTCTGTAGGCCTATATGTGGGTTTGTCGTCCTGCCCGTGTCTGCTAATGACTGCGTATTCTCCCGGGAAACGGTGCAGTATAGTTGAAAATGTTAGAATAAGTGCTTTGTCTTTTTTCTCCTTTTTTTTTTTACTGACTGGGATTTTATGTCATTTATCTGGAAGTTTGGTACCTGGCTGTTTCTCCACACACGTGCTACAGGCGAGCAATACAATCACGAATTAAACATAGTGACGTCGTGAATCTGATGAGCGTTAAGCAACCATTTACATCAACCAACAGATTGATAAAAACACCTGAATACAAAATGGCTTTTAGCACTATTTAGGCAATAAACCCTGAACAAGTACTGCTGAAAATGTTTTCACCCGTGTTCAAAATATTTGATACCTAGTTGAATCGGTTTCAATTCATATTATAGTGTTGATATCCGCACCAACCATAGAGAATAGACGCTTTTGTAACAGATAGAGAGTACATGATCGCACCAGGGATATTTGCAATGGAAATGTACATTCGGGCGGTAACTAAGCTAGGCAGTTGCCCAAAAGAGCAGTTTGATAATTGGACTGAGGAATTTGCCGGAGAAGAAATCGTGGAAAGAAGCAACATTTATTTTCCTTCCACTCTCTCAGTGTCATTAGGGGAACAGAACCAGGTGTCCACCATCTTATGTGGGCAGCTTATCTACAAACAAAAAGCAATACCCTCATGTTAGCTCCTCTTTTAATGTTTTTGCTTCAAAAGGTGGATATATTAACCACAAGCAAGTTGTGTCTTCATGAGAATATTAGCTTATTAGTATGCAGTTAGCCACATGGATGCTCTGCTAAATGGGAACATAGACAGGCTTGCCTGCTGTACAACATCAGAAATGTTACTGAGTAGGATTCACATGAAATGATCTCCCCTCAAGCAACAATTACATTACCGTCCCTCCAATTGACGGCTAGGTCTGGGTTACAAGCATCAACGTTTAATGGGAAACATCCAGAACAGATTTGTACTACAGCCTATGGGTTTATCTAGTTAGCTACATTGCTGGGGCTAACAGGAGCCGCCGCACTTGATTTGTTCATTGATTTATTCTGCTCCTCTAGCTTCGAATTCTAATGAACACACCGAAGATGATCAGTTGAGAGAGGAACGATGATCTAGATAAAATGTGTGAATAAGCTAGGGGTTGCTTCGGGCTGCCTTCCCTTATCCACTTTGGCTGAGTCTAGATGATCAAAGCACTCCCACCCCTGTTGACTTGAGAGACTTTGCGACGTGTCTGTAGCTTGCTGCTGATGGTTGTGTCCGCCTCCCTCGGCTGTCAAGAAATGTGGGGCACAACACAAAAATCTAACGGCGGTGCCTGCCCTGTTGCTCAGTCTCTGTGATTTTTTGTTGTGCGCCGTGTTTTTTCGCTGTGCTGTGCTGTAGCTCTGGTGTTATGGTACTGTGCCACAACGAGCCCACTGGGAAGTTTGGCTCCCTCTTCCTTCGTACGAGGGCCCAGCTATTCGGCTGCTAGAGCAAAGCCATTCGTGCGTGGGCGTTTGGTGTGTTATGCGTGTTAAGCGTCTTTGTGTGATCAGTTGCCTTTTTTCCAAAAATATGTTTATTGGTTTTAGTAATCAAGCATTGGACAAATAGCGTGCGTAGTTGCGTTTGCAAAGAATGTAATCAAGGATGTGTTTTGGTTGTACAAAGAAGGCTTGTTTCTGGTTTTGTCTGTCTTGGAAGTAATCTAATTTGTGTCTCCAAACTATTGAACCACATGTTGTTTATAAAACCTAAGCAAAATGAGATCCAAGGTTTTTCACAACTTTAATTCACCGGTAGCTAGAGTTCTACCTATTAGATCATACCGTTTTTGTTCAGAAAAAACGTAACTCTATGATCTAATATGTAGAACTCTCCGGAGAACAACACAAGGATGTCATATGCGCCTGGATATACTTTAGTCATAATTAACAGATATGAAAGTGTCTATCAAAAGTTTAACATTATCTTTGATTTAAGGTGCAGTGAGTAGAATTCAGTGGCATCTAGTGCAACAGACTTGACAGAAATGCCATAATATTCATAAGTATGTTTTAATTAGTGTATAATTCCCTGAAGATAAGCAATATTATGTTTCCGCTAACCGATATCTGCAGAAGTCATTGCACGGGTGAGCGAAGGGGAACATTTGGTAATTTGATGTAGGTGTCCGTTTATTTAGAGGCGAATGGTAATCTGAATTTTGATGTATTAAATGATCTAATTACTCCTTTGGCCTAATGCCTTGGATGGTTTGATAGAATGTAAGTAATGGTTCTTCAGCATCACTTTTGCTGCTCAGTCCATCAATCTTTCCCACTCACTTATGTAAGGTCAGAGACTGATGACACCGTGGGGGGGGGGGCACCTGATAGAAATCCATTCCATCAAACTGTCACACCATACTCTAACCTTAACCGTATACGCATTTAGCATCATCCATCTTCATAGCCCAAACTCCTGATTCCATGTGTGCTCCACCACGCCCATGTGTAATTGAAGACAGGTCTCGTTGTAGCTGTGAGGCCACAGCCTCTCTCCCAAGAAGTGAAGGCCTAACCCGTGGGCTGCAGTCCTGCGGTCTCTTCAGGGTACTGTACACAAAGGAAAACGTTTCTACCTAAATGCGTCTCCTGCAAACAGGAGGTCTCATTCCCTCTGTGCGTCTGGGTGTTCTCATCATCCCTCTCATCAGACTTCCAGTGCTTTGCATTTTACAAACCAAGCAGTACTAATTCGGAAAAAGAAGCCAACTCTGGTTAGGACGTTTGGCAAAAAAAAAGAAGGTATACACATGGGAAATTCATTACTCCAATTTGGGAACAGCTTTTGGAATTGTATTTATAGGAAACACGCCTTTCGGTTAATGCCTCTTCACATATGGCTTTCTTTCTCTCTCCTCTCGCCATTTCCTCGAAAACATATCCACCTACCCTACCCTTCATTTTCAGAAGGTTCAGTATGAAGTCAAAGCAAAGCTGAACTTGTTCTGCTAGCCAGCAGGCCCACAGCGTAGCGATCTCCACCCTTAATCCATCTCAGTGGACATCAACCGATCGTCTAAACAATTTTTGTTATGCCGATTAAATAAAAAGATGGTTCTTGAAAGTCTAGCCTTTTCAGTTCATTTTCACCTCTTTCCAAGTTCTTTTGTATTCAGATTACCTGTGGGGAAGAATGGGGTGAATGCGATGTCTGTGAACAAATAATGGTGTCTATAGATGATACAGAGGAGGTAGATAGATACCGGCCTAGTATATTAAGCTCGTCCATCACATGGACATCACATCTGAAACATTCTCATCCAATAGAAACAGCTGTTCCCATGATAAGGCAAGGCAAGGATATCCTCAGAGAAAGAAATAGCTTGATCCATGTCCAAATGTATTTTTAGAACCCTCTTTAAACTTTAGAGGACCATGTTCAAGGTCCGTCCACATGAATATTGATGAAGCAGTCAGACCAATTGATCCCCGTAAAATCATTCCCCGTACAAACAGAACGATCCCGAACTGTTATTTTATTTATTTTTTTACAATCGGATTATCCAACAACTCGTCTGGACAACAACGTGTTTTTTTCTTTTTGTCTGCGGCTCGCTTCAATACACTTGGCGAGTTGGAACAGCTCCTGGAGTGTTCCAGCCCATCATGCCAACAGGCCGGTTCACCCCGTGGGCCAGGCCCTGTCTGTCTGCATCAAACAGACACATTGTGCGTCACAAAAAGTCCCCAAATGTTTGCTTAGCAGGACTATTCCGTGTTGTCCCTTCCCTCTGACAGACAGATGCTCCCAGAAGCCCTCCTCGCATCAACGGTGGTATGGAGGTCCATATTGTTGGGGCCTGTGTTCCGCTCCGTCCCGTGGTCTGGGTAAAGGGACACACATTTCAGTCGTGCAAGTGGCCACAGACGCAAACAATACACACACGGCACACCTGTTTATTCGAAACAATACACATAGCGCAAGAGCCGAAACCCAAAACCATACGCATACCCGCGGAGACGTTCAAAGAACTCACAGGACATCCTGCACATGTTGCCGTGAATACCGAAAGAGAGAACCCGATACATGTGCACGAACATGAAAAAGAAGTATACATGCACTCACACACACACACACACACACACATGCAAGGACACACACGCTCAAACACATGCACATGCAAACGCACCGCACAAACATACATTAGCACATATTTAACCTGGCACACAGACATAAATGTATTCATGCAAACAAAACTAAACCACATGCATTGACAATTTGACACACATAGAAACAATCACAAACGTATGCACACACAGACACAGACACGCCTACGCACTCCCAGTGGCTATACATCTGGGAGGGGAGCTTTGAACGCTGGCGGGTTTAGGATTATGTTTATTGTCTTTGCCGCCTGCCCTGAATGGGGAAAAAATCAAAAAGCCTTTGATTGCTTTTTGATGTTTTCCCTAATCACACCTGTGCACGGAAACTAGGCTAGCATCTCATTACGCTATGATCCGTGCAGGGCTTTCCGCGTGCAGTACGCGAGGATGCCTTCCTTTGACCTGCTTCTAGGCAGCCACCGGTGAGTCGGGCGAGGCTAAAAGACCGTAAAGAACACTGCCTGGCTTTGAAATCACCCACACAGACCTGGACCCCCCCCCGCTCCCCCTCCACACACACACACACACACACACACAAACGTCGCTACTCTCCTATTATTGCTGCACACCAACGCTTTGCTTTATGCTAACAGGCAGGGTCTTCCAAGACCCCTGCGTTCAAAGGGGGGGGGGCTGGCTTCACGCCACAACCCAGAAATCACTTTCTTGCACCGAATCCAGCGGGGTTTCTTATAACGAGCGCTCTGAAGCCCTGCCCGCCAAACCAGGACGGTCGGCGAGGTCCAATGTCTTAACGGCTCCCGGCATATGGCGAGCGGTGCCCTGTTCTTTGTTCTCTCGCCGGTGCACGGGGTTGGCCCGCTCCGAGTCTCCCGACAGGACACCCATCCATCCCCGTTGTCGTGGCCCCGCTCCCGGGTACCAGCATGGCCTCGCTGTGGTCCCCGTCCAGACAGGACAGGCCTGGGGCTGAGCTGGGCGTGTCAGCGCTGGGCCAGCGTTTCGCCTCAGCGCCGCCGCTCCCCAGCGTGCCGGCAGCCCGCCGTGGCTAATGCCTGTCCTCATGCACTGTTGACATGCGGTAGATTGTTGCTTTGGCAAGGGGTGCTGCTCCCCCCCCCCCGGGCCAGGAGCTCGTTGATGTGATTGAATAATAGGATGTCAGTGCACGGGACGCGGAGAGGCGCGCTGCATACAGAGTCACAGGGCGGAACTAAGAGGGGACCCGCCGCTGCGTCTTAGTCAGTGTTTGTGTTGTGATGATACATCGGCCGGCTACAGTGGCTCTTATCACAGAATGTAAAGTGCACAGGCTTTTTATTTTAGGATGAGTTGTTGAGCTGGGAAATAATCCTGCTACAATCGGCGTCCTTCTCTAATACAGGCAGGACCGTTTAGGCCTTGGACTAGAGTACATTAGATGGTAGAGTTGGAATGCCTTCCGCTGATGAGTTCTGTTGAATTCTTGTTGTTCTTTAAAACAATGCTAAGTAAATGGGAATACGCGCTGTGACACGAAGGCCAGAGATCCCCTTCTTTGACGGGGGAAAGCGTATTACTTTGTAGCTCATTTCTTGCTGAGTCTCCAAGTAGAGCAGTAGTGTGTGTGTGTGTGATGTGAATACCAAGCAGGTGGGAAGAGGAGAACACTGTTGGGAACATGGCTGTTTGTGTGTGTGCCAGAGCTCACCAGCCCAGCAACACCTGGGGTGGGATATCTGAAGCATACAGATGATTATAAATAAAGCCAGAATCCTATTTTTAATATGCATAATATATATATAGATATATATATATTACAAAATGAAGAAAAATGATATAATGTCTAGACAAAGATTGAAGCAAAGAAAAAGAAAATCCATGTCAAACGCTGTATCGTATCGACGCTACAGAAATATGGCGGCAGGGTAATGCCTGGAAGCATATCATCCCTCCTGAGTTTGACATCAAGGCACGATAGTCAAGGATAATGGCTCCTTGCTCATGGTCTGATCGCTCGACCGCGGGCTGGGCCCCGGCGAGGTGGCTGACTCGGTTCGTCTCGGTCACATTGCGGCGGAGGACATACTTGATTGAAAACGTGGACAGGTACGGCTCCAGGAGATGATGAAATGGACGACTCAAGAGCACAACAGACTGCGGTCGCCGCCCAGCTGCTGTCACTCTCTTGTTCAGGCTTAGGGCCGCCCCTTCCGCCCGCTTATTGTTATTGCATCTAGGGCATTCATTTTATTGGATGGAGTAAGCCCTGCTGTAGCGTAAAGCTTCCGATGGTGCGATCCCCCTCCAGAAATGGCCGGACGGTAGCGACCGGTCCCGTCTAAAGCGAGACACTTCGGGTCTCGTGAGGCAAACAGGCACGTGGGCGTGGAGGCAGATTCACTCGATGCACAATGGTTTCTATGTTTAGCAACAACAAGAGCTCACAAGGTATCATGGATCTGAGCAAACCTGAGCTATTTAACAGGTTCGCACTGGAGCCTCGATCTGTGTGCTATTTTACACACCAAGGGTACAATTCAGAGAAAGAAAGGTGACAATCACAACCACGCCTAGAGGAAGCTAGGTTATTTTTTCAGCCTCTCAGTCACGCTTGTTCCAACGGGATTGGGTCTTCTGTGTCACGCGGTTGAATTTGAACCAGAATTGGCAATAAGGTGGTAGAACTGTGGCTAGCTTGCGGGTTCTTGTGTTGGTTTCTGGCACAGGGAGGGTAAGCGCTTGATCTTTCCGGTGGAATGAGGTCAGTGTGGCAGGTGCAGTGAACAAACGCTCCAATCACCTGAGGAGGGCTGTGCGTGGCGCAGTGCCGGGGTTGTCACGGCAACCCCAATCCCGGTGATAATGTGGTGCGAGGCGTTGCACAGGTGCTTCTTGTGTCTGTGTGTGCGGTTATTACGAGCGCCGCCGTTGGAAGTCCGGGTGCTGATGACGCGTCTTGTGCGGTTGAAAACGCAGTCAGCAGCAGTAGTAGCCAACCAGTGAGCGGGTTTAGGACCACCTGACGCAAAATCAAAAAGCACGGCCTCAGAGTTGAAAGGTCAAGACGACAAATGCCATGTCAGCAGTGAGCAATTCAGAATTATCTCAAGCGAACGGCGCACGCTAACTCAGATCTAAACCAGTTGTGTCTCGTTTCACAGACCATGTGCTCACCTCTAGCCCCAGCTAACTCCCCCCCCCCACCCCCCACCAACACAGTGGCCTTCTCTGCGCGCTTGGTTGCTCCTCGTGCTCAGCCAATAGGCACGACAGCACTGCCGGCAACCTTTACAGCCCTGTTAGCATGTGCCTGGCTCTCCGCTCCAGCGCTCTCGCTGCTACTGCACTGCCTCCTGGTCTCGCTCTGCCGCTCAGCCGCTCTGGTGTGTGCTGTTTTGATGCAGCCTTTCCCAAGGCATGCTAGTGTTATGCTAGCATGATGCTGCTAACCTACCTACTGCAGTCTTGCCCCCCCCCCCCCCCCCCCTCTCACACACACACACACACTTAGCAGCTTTGTCTCTAGGCTGGAGTGGGTCTAAATCATCTTTGACATCTAGGTCTCGTTTCAGGGCTCTGACTAAGCTTTTATGGGCTGACCTTTTCTCACCCAATTTGTGTTGGCGGATTTCATCTTCAGTGTAACTGTTTTTCATTAGGCTGGTTGAGAAGGCCTTCCGTTACTTTGGTGAGTTACATTAGGGCAACGGACTGATGGCTCTATAATTCCTGGGCTCAAAGGATTGTGTGTGTGTGTGGGTGGGTGTTTTTGGGCCTGTGTGTGTTTGTGTTTGTGTGTGTGCATGCATATGTGTGCACTTCTTCGCTCCGGAATATATAATATATCAAACAATCTGAGTCGGTGAGTCAGCATGGTGTCAGCAGGTAAAATCGGTTGAATTAAGTGTTTTCTCTCATTACATAAACCCCAATGAAACGACCGCACACCACAAAATGTACCCTGCACACAATTATCGTGCATTCATTAAATTTAAAGTTGCAAGTGCAAACTTTCCTTCAGTGGCAAATACTTTCATTGCTATCCAAAATTGCATCAAAACAAGGTACAGAGCTGTCCTATTTGCTTTGGTCAGCAGATTCCAGGAATATGTTTATCATATCATGCTTTCGTCCTTGAATATAAAGTGTTAAGCCAAC